>NW_020955863.1:491752-502038 GCF_003031625.1 Empidonax traillii
TTTTTTTTTTTTTTTTTTTTTTTTTTTTTTTTTTTTTTTTTTTTTGGTTCTTCCAGGCCTATGCTGAAATAAAATGTTTGTAAGTTACTCAAGTCTGCCAGCAACTGAAGTACACTTCAGCAGAAAAGCAGTGGTTCGATTTTATAGACATTTTGAAGATTAGAGATATTTTAATTTGAGCTGCAGTGCAATGTGGTCTCTGGTTTGGATGTTTTCACCCAAACTCTAGAAGAGGATCTTAGACGAGAAGGAAATACATTTAATTTGCAAATTAAATTTAGCAAATAATAAGTATCATAGCATTAAAAAAAAAAATGCTTCACCTAAATTTAACAGGGAATTGTTTTCCTATTACTAACATTTGTGTTAAATTCTTTTATATGAAAATAATATTTTTTTATTATTAATGTGATTAAAACAATTTCTCAATTGATGCATGATAGACTGATGTAAATTTTAGGTTCTCTTCCAGTATAGCGATTAGATAAGCAAATTATTTCACTATGTCAAAATAGATATTTGGAAAGAGATCTGACTAAAGAAATACTATTTTGAGAGAGTGACAGGGAAACACAAATGCATATATTGAGTAGATTCCAGTGAACCACTGGCCAAATAAAAAATTACCACAGGCTTTAAATAAAAAACTGGATCAGTTCTGAAAATATTAAACTGTATTAAACTGAACAGTGCAAGTGGCTTTCGTTTCATAGATGAAATTATCTCCTTCTCACTTGATGAATGAGAATTTCTGCATCGCATTACACTAATGGAAAATTGTCAAAAGATCCACAGGTTTGCATAGGGCTGTACTCTTCAGAATACTATGGCACCAGCATCAGTTTTGACAATATCATTACAGCTCATGGGATTACAGTATGAAAGTCTGTAATTTTAAAAACTAAATCATGTTTACATTGTAATAAATCCTCTCTCTGTGGGTATACTCTCAAGGGGTTTTGCCATTCTGTGATTCCATCTGGATGTTTTATAGTCCGCTTTTAGGTTCCTTTTTACTAACTGCAGTGGTGAAGAAGTTTAGGTTTTCTCACTTCAATAGAATAATTCAAGAAATTGTTACATAACATTCTTATTCTTTTAAATATTATCCTAGCATTAAGATCGGTTTTATTTTACAAATTAGACTGAAAGGGCTGAGCCATTTGAGTTGGCATGATCAGATTAAAATTGGGGGCGGGGGGGGGAGGGTCACTGTCACTGTTTATTTGAGATGTTTATCTTAAGATGTGAGTTCTAAAGATCTTTGATAATATTTAAAGGTATTTCATTTATTATCTTGGATGATACCTTTCCTAGATTTCCAGGTACCAGATACAAAGAATATCACTTGTGTTGTGCAGTATCTTCCACCATAACAAAAAATCCTTTAAGAATTATAACTGTCTTGATGAACTAAAAAGCACTGAGTCAAATTCACATTCATTGTGTTTTTCTGTGTCACTTTTCTGTTCTGTAAAGGAGATCTACACATACAAAGAATGGTCTGGAGTACTAATACAGCCATCCTTCATGGTCCCTAGAGTTGGTGGTAATGTCAGTCAAGGCTGCTGAAGGGATTGTTAAATCCATAACCATGACTTTGTTATTTTAGTGAGTTATGTGCTTTGAAATAGTGTTTTCTTTCATCTAGTAAAAGCGAAGTTGTAATTATTTTGCAACCTGGCTGTGATTTCCATCTGCAGACTTTCTTTAAATCCTAAATATGCTTTTCGTAAATTAAAACCATTAGTGTAATTTAAATGTCTACAAAATATGTGACATATGTATGGTTCTAAAACCAAATTTGCAAGAACTTTACATTCTATTAATACACTTTTTTTTTTCCCCCTAATAATAGCTTTGCTTGGAATAAGAACATCTGTTGTTTCAGAATAGGTTTTACATACTTGGCATTTACTTTCAAATTTTTCACCTATCTTTATATTTTCTCTCCATACTATCTCTTTTCAAATCTGTAGGGAATCAATAGCAGTTTGATAACTGATTAAAAATATTAAGTTGAATCTAGTCTTCTCTGAGGGACAGCCTTTGGAAGAGAGGGAATAATGTGGATTTAAATTATCCAAATAATTTTAATGATCAAAAAAGAAATCCAGTGTTATTTCTTTGATACTGAGTTGGATTTAGAAAGATATTTCGAGAAGTCATTTAGCAGATTTTGCTGTCAGAAGAAAGATGGTTAGAAAGAAAAAATAAATATTAAGGAAAACTCACATTTCCAACCAAAATGTCACCATCCCTTTTTCCCTAGTACTTTCACAGCCAAAACATGCTTTAGTTTCTGTCGTCAGTGTGAAATGTCCTTGAAACTTTGTGGTGTAATTTGTAACAAATGCTGAACAAAGTATACGAGAATAGTCTGTCAAAAATGAAAACACAATCTGTGAATAGTTCTTACTGGTAGGAAATACCTATTCTGTCTCATGGCACAGAAGTCAGTGAGTATTATGGGACACATACCACAGTATGAGTTACCCATAATTATAGTGAACAATTTCAAACAATACAGTTTTGTTTAAAGTAGATGAGGACTATATCACTAGGAAATAAAAAATAGCTTGCCTTACAAAAATAGAAATTAGAAAGGAGAATTTTAGTGTTTTCCTGTTTTCTGGTTTTTGTAGTTTTAGGTCCTTTTGCTCATTTCTAGGTACCTTTTACACACTTTCACTAATGGATATAACAGCATGTGTTTAATTTTTCATAACCTTTTCAATTCTATATAATGCTTCTGTAGTTTTGATGACAGGCTATGCAAGAATAATAAAGACTAAGTTTTCTCTGTGAACTGGGTTAAATGGATTAAACTTTCTCAAGCTTTTTATTTAGCCATACCTGAGATTTTTCAGATAAGAAGCAGCTATAATTGAGTGAAAGATTTCTGCAGGCTTTAAAGTTTTGTTAATTGCATCTTTTTTTTTTTTTAGTTGAACATGAGCTGTAAAAACATTTAACTTTTGCTTTTGCTAATATTAAAATTGATTCCAGTTCCAATAAGGGTTTAAGTTGACACAGAGTAAAATCATTGAAAGAAAATGCAGGCAAACCTTGATAAATACCAGATGAAATTGTGCTGGTATTAAGTTAGACTCATACACACATTGTATTAATAATAATAAAAAGAAGTTCAAACCCATGATCTTATTTCATAAGGATTTTTTTAAAAATTGATTTTATCAGCCTACATTATATTTCATCAAAATGGAAATTCATGCTGACTAGTTCAACATGGTGACTTGGAGGTTTTGAACCCATGACTTCATTAATGCCACAATCATGACTAAAACAGTATAGCTGAAATTAATCTTTTTTTAGACATTAATAAGTCATAGTGAAAAGAAATAATTATCATGTCTTTGGGCCAACAGAAGAACACTGAAAAAGAAGTCAAGTAAACCAGAGCATTTCAAGATAATTGGCAGACATACATCATTTATTTCAGATTAGCCAAGGTCATGCACTTGATGCTCCGAGTTTTTGCATCCATATATGTGGTCATTGTTGCCATCAAATTCCTGAATTTTGATGCCTATATTTAATGGACTGAGAATAGACCATGAAGAAAAGTACTGAGAACAGCCAATGTGAAAAGCACGTACTCCATTCAGTTAAACAGTGACCTTTTTAACCTCGCTGTATGCAGGAAATATCCACTTGTATTTTAGTAATTACATTAGCTTCCTTAATAGCATTTGATACAGATGGTATAGGAAGAAATCTGCAGCTGAAGAATGCAGGCAACAGTTTTAGTTTGAGTTGCAAATATTTTTTCTCATTAGGGTTAAGGAGAACTGAGAATTTGTGTGCTCTCTTCAATCAGAGAATATTTTTATATATTTTATATATTTATATTTATGTATGTTTATATAAATATAATTATATTTATCTTTATATATTTTATATATTTTTATATTTTCATTTTCAACCTTTTTTTCTTTTTTTTCTTATTATTAAAGTTAAGACTAATAAGATTTTGCTTGTGTTAAAGATCTCTGTTGAATCCTGTATAGCAGCAGAGAAGAAGAATAAATGCAGTTGTTAATGCATTTGGGACTTAGAAAATTAATTAGAAAATTGATATTTATTCTGATTTATACTACAAATTCAATTTGATTTTATAAAGATACTTCAACCGGCTTGTGTCTTCTCTTTTGTCTGTAAAATGGGAACAGAACTTCATCTATCCCCTTTTTTTAATTTTTGCCTGTTAGAATATAGACTGTCTACTGAAAGAAATTATTTTAGTTCCTCTACCATGCTAAAAGCAGTGAAGCAATTCACACAAGTTGGACTCCTAGAAGAGAGGATGGCACAAATTTAAAAACCAAAAGAGTATTAATATTATCTTTTTTTTTTTTTTTTTTCCCCGGCCTATGAAGGAAAAGTTAAACAGGACAGGGATTGTGATTCTTCCTCAGCTGACTACTACAGCTTTTGATGATGTGGGATCTTCATAAACCAGAGATTGCATTTTGACAGTTTTTCCTAATAGGCAAAAATGGATCATTCCTCCATTAGGTTTGATCTGTTTCTATCATTCCCTGCTATTGACTGCATGACAGCTCTGACAGTAGACTGTGAAGATTAATTATGTTTTATGTAACAGTAAAAAAATCATTATTTATTTCAAATATTAACTGTTCAGTCAGGAACAAACGAAAATAGGAAGAAGCAATAGAGTCCTTGGCAGATAGGGGGGAGGAAATGGAGCATATAATGGAGGGCACACACTTTCCCTTGTGGTTTGACTGGAAGGAGTCTCTGAAGTGGGATTTGGGGGCGGATAAGTAAAAAACTTATACTGTGAAATGGTGTCCCTGCTATGAACGCTTCACATTTCTGTATTCTGTTTTATGAAGGAATTTATGAGTATTTAAAGATGAATAGAAAGTATTTCTATTTCTATTTCCTTTTTCATACACATCAAGATGTGTGGGATTCCCCATTTTCAAAACTGGGCTACTCCCAGTTTTGCTTATTTACAGCTAGAGTGCTGCACACTTAATTTATGCTGTAGACTGAGACATCATGAACTTCTTTTATGAGGCTTTGCTATTTCACTCTGTATTTTCATATGTGAAAAGTGCTACAGTCTCTAAGATAGTTATTTGTTTCTTTTGGACATGAAAAACAACCTCTTAGAATGTCATTTTTAATATTACTGGTTATGAAAGGTATTAATGGCTGTTATCAGTGGGTTGTTTCATCAGGCAGTTACAGAGCTGCTTAGGACTAATGGGCCTGCTGACGTGCTAACTAGATGTCAGTTCTGTATCCTTCTCTTTCTTTTCATGAATTTCACCAAAACCAGTTTAATTCTTCTTTCCAGTGCTGGAATGCTACATCCAAGCTTGCAGTTGATTAGATGTGATATACAAAAATTATCAAGTAATGCCCAGAGAAATAGTGATAAGAGATCAATTTTAGGTTTACTTAAACCCATAGAATCATTAAGCTATTACAAGTTAGGAGAGATTATATAAAAATTCATATTATTGTAAATATATAATTTTACACTAAGTTAATTATGATTCCTTCAAACAGAGTTCTGTTTTCTCATGTCTACAGCTTTGTGTTGTTAGGACTGGATCATCATTGTTATCTGGATGATAATCATGAGTATTTATTCTAACTTTGTGCCATTTTAGGAATGTTTGTTTTGGTCCACACTCCAAATTTTTTTGTATTCTTTAAGGCTACACAGGTAGTAGCATAAGAACCCCAACTGTCTTTGAAAGTTAAGACATCTAATTTAATAAATTAAGGCATAAAATACTCATTTTTGTGTTTCTCTATAAAAGATATATATGTGCCAAGTTCTCTTTTTCAAAACCTGGTGAAGGTGCAAAGAAATTACTGCTGGTGCAAAATAATTTTTATGTAATTTGGTTGGCTTATTTTTCATAACTGCATATGGTGCTTATTCTGGATACATTTGTTCTTTAGATGTAAAATCAGAAGTAAAAGCATGTACAAATTTAGAAGATTGCAGCATGGGGATATGTTTCCAAGAGCATTATTTTGCCTTAGTCGTACTTTAGTGCAACTGAAGTTTGATTTTGGCAGATGATGAGTGTGTGACAAAAAGGTTTTTTTTTTTTTTAAGTTTTACAGAATATGAGGTGAATTCATAATAAATCGGACAACATTCTATGATGAAATATTTGGTGTGTCTGTGCTACCTGCATTGGTTTAACTGTAGAGTTCAGTCTTCTGTTTGGATTTTCTTTGTCAGCTTTCAAACAGTGGAGGTAGCCTGCAGGTGATGAGTATGTCATTAATCTTTGTGATCTTCTAGCACTTGAGCATAAGAATAGCTGATCAATTACAGCATTTGTCTCCCTAAATGAGCTTTGCACATCTGCCTCTTATTTCATTAACTGTCTGCACATATATCTGATAGAATGGAATCCTAGTGGCTTCTTACAGCTTGTTCTGTGTTCCTATACAATAGGGATGGGGTTGTTAGCAAAATGGGCACAAAAGCTTATTTATCCAGTACGCAAAATAAATATACATGCCATTGTGTAGGAGTGCTTTTGTCTCTAATCTGTGTTGGTAGAAACGTATTTAAAGCACATCAGTTTGCTTTTCAGCCTCCTATTCAGTCCTTACTTGAGTTTTATGTTTTTGAATTTACCATTTTCATAACTCAAACAAAGTGTTTTCATGCCCTAAAGCATGATATCAATATCTAGATGATTTTAGATAACAGAGCCTACCATATGTAAAATTAACAGTAGAAGTGAAATTTCATCCTAGTCTCCTTACAATGCATCCTTTAAATAATTAGATGTGACATTCTTCTCTCAGAAAGTAAATTTACATTTCCAAAGCTGCAAACAAGTTTTCAAGGTGACAATCTTCTTAGGTATTTATTATTTAAATTAATTACAACACAATGAGTAACAGCTAGACTCCATAATTCAAGGTTTGTTTTAAGAAACATGCCCTACAAATTATGGGTTATGAGTTTAATAAAAATAATATATCACATGAAGGCCTCTTTCAATAATACTCAAGCTTTCAGTTACAGGATAATCAATTACCAGCTGAAAATTAAAATAATTTCTAGGCAGAGGCTTTTTTCTCTATCTGTTAATAAGTGATTCAGTTTATTCATATGGATTTACATTATTTAATATTCTAAGATTGTTTGCTTATGTTTGTCATATAGTAACTTGCTTTGGATTATACCAATATTTATTTATTTATTTATTTAAATAGTGAACTAAGCTAAAAGCGAAAAATACTTCATTAACAAACACTGTGTCCTGAAGTGGTGTAGATTATTCCAGATGATTCTTTGATACTTTCTGAACACTTAACTGTTCTTGAATCTGAAATTCTCAGTTAATTGTGCTTTGAACTTGTTTCAGTATATTTGAATGATAAAAAATATATATTATAAATATTTTATGGATTTCAGAAACCATGGAGCTATAATAGCAAAATATCACTGATCTTTTAAATTCACTTTTGACTGTTTATTGCAGGTCTGGTTTGTATGAAGTCAAGTACTTCAGTGGTTGAACTGGTTATGCTGCTTTGTTCACAGGTAAGACATTCTCTGGTTTTGATTGTATTAATTTCTTTGCCTAGTGCTAGATTACTGCCAGCCCAATAATTGTATGTTGCAGTTTGCTTTACTTTTCCATTTCAGTTTCCATTTCTCTTCTGGTAACGTATAATTTGTAAATTTTTTTAAAATATACATTTCATTGTTTTTCTGTATTCACAGTGTATACAAAGCATATTTGCATTCATTTTCTAAAACTGTATGGATGTACGTGATGCATTTTTCCTGTGTATGAACTCTTTCAAGACCCTTCTTTTTTAGAATATGTGAATAGGATACTGTTGTCATAATTTTATGTCGAAATCTGTCTTTTAATTAGTAATTTTTAAAAATTTTACTTTGTGCTGACTTTACTACTTTTGATATACATGACAACTGATTGTATATTTTATGTACTTGTCAGTATATAAAAAGGAGAGCAATATGATGTAGGTGTTCCTCAAGAACTGAGAGAAGCAGAATATTTAAAAAATTCTGTGTTTAATTACTGGGGGTTTAGCATAGCAGTAATGGGTTTCTCAGAAATCTAAATCAATTTATGCTTTGAATTGCTTTCACAAATAAAATATTCAAAGCTAAAAAGATTTCTCACACTGTGGATTATTTATATCTCAATTTTAATAATTTTTGTTTTAACAGAAGTGTTATTGGCTAATTTTGTATATATAGCCTTTTACTTTAAACTGCCAGTTATCAGCAAACATTTTAGAACTTTGTTCATTTTGTAAAATATAAGAAAAATACAATGGCCTAACAGATCCAAATAACTTCACAAGTTTTTATACTTCTCTAAAATCTCATATCAATGTTTCATTTACCAGGTTCCCCACAGAATTATAATACCAGTTCAACTCAAACCAAGTTAGGATAGAAAATGCCCAGGTTAACCTATTATATTATTATTGAAGAAAATTACTTGTTTATAGCTTTACTTGAGCATTCACTGCTGCACATTGAGAGCATACACCAAAAATATACTGAAAACAAATGAGTTTCTAGGGGCAATTGAAATTAAGATCCACTTTTGAGGAATCTATCTGAAAATAATAAACATGTACAACTGATTCTGGGGAAGGGTGTTCCAACTTACCTATGTCTTGCCAGTCTGTAGGTTGCATTTCTTCAAGCTTGTGACATAAGGAAATCATTAGATCTTCTTTTCCTTTTTTTCTGCTCCCTTTTTTTCCTTCCTCTTTTAGAGGGATCAGTTAGGGAAAAGTAAAAGAAAAATACATCCCTGGCAGGAATCCTCAGTGGGATTTGAACTTCAAACCTCTTCTAGCAGGGCACTTGAAAAATTTGTTACCTAATGGTGAAGTACTGGGTTCCAGGAAAATTCCGAAAGATCCATTAAGGCTTTTGAGCTCTATGTTCATGTCATGCAATTCTGTTTGTTTTTTTGGTTTTTTTTAGCAGCTCTTGAAATATTTGTTTTGAGGGAAGGAATAACTTACGGTCCTTTCTTCCATAGCCTTTGGTTTTACTGCAATTCTCAGGAATAAACTGGAATGTAGCATTAGGGTCTAGTGTCTTTGATGGCCTCATCATCTAATCATAGGTTTAACATTACTCATTTGCTGGCTCCAGGAATTCCTGCCATTAAGGGCCCTAGAGATGAAACTTTGCCTCAAATATTGATTGAAAGGAAGAGAGAGAAATTTAAGCTCTTTCTGCAATGCTTTTTCTTTAGACATCTCAGTAAAGCTATGTAACAAATGCAGCTAAAATCAATTTGTTATTTTTATGACTATGATACATATTGGGGTTCATTTCACAGTTTTTGATTGTTTTAAGAATAAGATTCATTTTATACCTGCAATAATTTGAAGAGCCTAATAATTTTGTCATTTCTAACATTTATTCATTTTCTTCAGTGTTTGCTTGGAAGAACTATTTTCCACCTACTTAATTATTTCGGGAAATTGCAAGCTTTTAGTTCTTTGTACCCCATCTGATACTCCAGGGTTATTTTCTTGTCTTCTAAATAAGGAAGACTGTGTCTCCTCGTGTCCATGTATTACTTCAGGAGCTAATGCTGTGGTGTTTGTTGGTGGAGTGATGTTAATTGTTTCTACAGGAGTTGGTCAACAGGGGGCTGCAATGGTGCAAATTGCAGTCTCCTCCCTTCACCTTCCTAACTCTTGGAGTATTGCTTCTGCACAATTCCATCTCCACAGAATATTGTCTTTTATACTATAGGCATAAACAAACCAGTCTCTAGTCCTATTCATCTGCAGTGAAAATGCTGGGCGTTTTTTTCTATTTACATTTTTAAACTATCTGTTAAATGAAAACGTGAGGTAAATGCTACAAAAATACTAATACATAAGATGGCTAGAAGAAGACACTGGCAGATAGACAAATATCATAATCCAACCTAACGCTAGCAGAACTTGTAATTAGGATCTTAGGAGCTGTTTTCTGCAGCAAATGAGGATAACTCATCTATATAAAAAAAAGGAAAAGGAAAAGGAAAAGGAAAAGGAAAAGGAAAAGGAAAAGGAAAAGGAAAAGGAAAAGGAAAAGGAAAAGGAAAAGGAAAAGGAAAAGGAAAAGGAAAAGGAAAAGGAAAAGGAAAAGGAAAAGGAAAAGGAAAAGGAAAAGGAAAAGGAAAAGGAAAAGGAAAAGGAAAAGGAAAAGGAAAAGGAAAGAAAAAAGAAAAGAAAAGAAAAGAAAAGAAAAGAAA
>NW_020955863.1:502446-505069 GCF_003031625.1 Empidonax traillii
AAAAGAAAAGAAAAGAAAAGAAAAGAAAAGAAAAGAAAAGAAAAGAAAAGAAAAGAAAAGAAAAGAAAAGAAAAGAAAAGAAAAGAAAAGAAAAGAAAAGAAAAGAAAAGAAAAGAAAAGAAAAGAAAAGAAAAGAAAAGAAAAGAAAAGAAAATAGTGCTACCTGAGCTTTTTCAAATGAAAGATTAATTAATATGAACTGGAAAGACCATATAAAGTCCTGTGGTTTTTTAGTATTCCCTGTGTAACTAGGGTTTTTCTTCCTAACATGGGTAAATCCTTCATATTCAAATTAAATGACATTTTACAGATTATGTGGGGAAGTTTGAAATGTGTCACTCAAAAGATAGATGACGATAATAAAAACCTTTGAAAAGTACAATTTTGTTTGCAAAGGACAAAGTAACTTTAGACATTGAAAAGGAAAGGGAAATGCAAAGTTTGTTTTCCTTTCATTTGCTACAGCAAATTAGATGCTTTTATGCTTTTTATGTTGGAAATTCCATGTTAACGACTACAGATTAGCAAGGATGTCAGAATTTTTTTTCTTATCTGAGCTCCTGAATAAAATCAACATTGCCAGCGGCTCACATCCAAGGTATGGTCTAAATTTACATGAAATATCACATTACAAATGTCTGAAGGTACATGTCATGGATAATTCAGTTCATATGGGCAGCCTTTTAGACTCTGAAGGATATGCAATCAAGCCTATTCCCCAAAGGAATTTGGAGTTTCTGTGAAAAAATACATTTTAAGTTTTAAAGGAGCTCCTGTAGTGTTGGTGCATCATTTGTGAGTTTGGAGAAGAACAAAAAGCGTTATTCTGTGTTTTCAGAATCTCTCTTGTACTGTAACATTCAGTTGCCTACATCTATTGTATTTTTCCCTAGTGTTACCTACTTCACTAGATTGGCACTGAGGTTAATTTGAAGTCTTTATTTTCTTTATTTCCTATATACGCCATAGTCATACCTCCAAGTACTTAAAATCAATTTTTTCTAGATAATTGATAATAAACATATACTGATCCTCACTTTTCCTAAAATAGGCATTTTTATTTGGATTTAGTCTATTTTAACATAAAATGGATGAAGATGTGTTATGTTTGACAAGATCTGTGCTTGATTAGCTGGTCTTTGTTCCCTCAGCCTAGTTGAGCATATCACAGCTGTGTTGCTATTGAGTGGCATATTTCTTCAATAAACCATCCAGTTTAAAGAAAAATACATTAATTTTTGCAGTGTAGTCCCTTCTTACATCAGATTGAGATTTTGATTACTTTTTTCTTTTTCTTTCTTTTCGTTTTTTTTTTCCCTTAGCCAAAACACTACAATAGTTTCTAATTACTTCCAGATCTTTTACAAATTCTTCTCTTTGGAGATAGAGCTTCTGCAGAAACTGAGTAGTTGTATCCCAAAGGAGTTTTATCTCATGCCACTTGTATTTTTCTGTATCTTATCTATTAACAAAGGAAGACATCTTGCTACTTGATCTGTTTAAAAGTAAAATTATTATAAGGATAAATCGTCACCTTAAAAAAATACTATGTCATTTGTGATTGTATATACCTGTAGAATACCTGATAAATTTTTGGATTTTGTAGTTTTCCAATAGATCAGTCATTCTGTATTTCCCCCCCTCTACACTGGAAGTTCAATCAAGATTTTCATTAAGGAACCTCCAAAGGAAATGTCAAAACTAGAAAGCAAATTATCTGCTTCTGAATCATTATGTTGAGGAAAAACATTTATTCTGGATGCTATTCCTTGTAAAAAGGCTTTTATTAGGAAAAAAAAAAAAAACAAATTGTATGAGGAAAATAATAACCAAAAAATGTTTTACTTAAAACTGGCAGTGAAACCTATTAGGTGATTCTCAAAGAATAGGTAGCCTTTAAGTCCCTCTAATAATTAAGCTGTAAGTAGATTCAGAAAATTGTTTACTTCTACGAAAAATTGTAGAACTTAAAATGCCTTAAATAAAGAAAATTATGCCTGGAGTATATCCATTAAAAAAAAACACAACATGTAATTAATTAAATTGAGCTTCAATTAAGCTTTTCAAGTGTTAGTTTAACAGTGTGAGCTTCATATATGAGTTGTGGATGTCTATGCTTTCTTATTTATTAACTTGGAAACTGCTTGGTCTGAATGCAAGTCTTGTCTCTCTGTATCACAGGCAGCCATTCTTAATCAAAAAAGACCTCTGAAGGATCTGCTCCCATGCAGCAGAGTCCATAAAACACTTTCCAGGAGTTTGATGCATGTTAACCAGTAGCTGTATACTACTGTGTATACCCTATAGCAGCCAAAACTATAGAGTAGCAAAATGGGGCAGAAGATGGCAGAGATAAGGCAAAAGAGTGCATGCCTTGTTGTCCTAAGTGGCAAGAAAAAAATTTTAAACAATACCAAAAAATTAATCCCACTCCAAGGAGAGGTGGAAAGAAAAACAAATGAAAAAAAGAATACCCAAAAGATGTGCCTGGCCAGTGTAAATTTTAAGGAAATCCTCACTGAGTGGTAGGTTTATCTCTGAAAATATAGGAAGACTCATCAGCCAGGCACTGCAGAGATTTCAATAGGCACTAGCATATCTGTCTCTATTTTTGTAGTGCAAA
>NW_020955863.1:505771-507082 GCF_003031625.1 Empidonax traillii
GGAAAGAAAAACAAATGAAAAAAAGAATACCCAAAAGATGTGCCTGGCCAGTGTAAATTTTAAGGAAATCCTCACTGAGTGGTAGGTTTATCTCTGAAAATATAGGAAGACTCATCAGCCAGGCACTGCAGAGATTTCAATAGGCACTAGCATATCTGTCTCTATTTTTGTAGTGCAAAGAGGAGAGAATGCTGCTTATCATATCACTGCAAAAGTCTGAATTAAAATGTATTGTAGAGGGCACGGACACATAGAAACACACATGAAAACATGCAGAAACTCATTGTTTCAATAATCCTTTTTTCCAGCATATCTGGAAAATGTTTATCCTGTCAAAGTTCTGTATCTGCTACAATACTTCCGTCCTGCAGCTCCTTCTCTTCTAACCCCACTTTTGTACCAGTGCTGGTATTTATAGGACTAACTCACAAACACGTGTAAAAACTGCCCAGACATTTGTTTCCTGGCTTAATGAGTTAAGCTGACTAAGAGCCTTGTTCAAAAGCCACAAGAGCTACTCAAAGAAAAGGATTCAGGATTGCAAATTTGGGAGCACAAAGAAGAGAAAAAACTTGACTTGTGTTTTCATGGCAGCAAGCTGTAAGTTCAGATCTCTGCATTTAATGGAATCATACTCTTAGGCTGGGAGCCCCCGGTGGTCTAGGGGAAAAGACACTGCACTGTCACTGCAGAGACCCGGGTTCGATTCCCGGTCGGGGCCCCTCCCCGGGCAGATGGAGCTCGTAAGCCCTGTAAGGCAATCCATCTACGTCCTGAGGACCTCGCTGCCACCGTCCAAGCGTGCTTGGCCCCGGCAGATGAACCTCAGGATTAAAGGGTGGGCTCAGTTCCGCGCACACTGTGTCTCACCTAAAAAATCCAATGCGCAGGCTGGAAGGTGTAAAGACCTTCCCCGGTTCTTTGTTCGCGAAGACTGGCCATTACATTACATTACTCTTAGGCTACACTTTTAGTGGTCAGTCTAGGCTTCTCTCTGGCCAAGGTCACCCTGGCAGACATGTTGTATTTTCTCCATGCCTGGGTCCTTGTTACTGCTCGATCACTTTCATCAGTATATCTAACGGTGAAAACAGTCACATCAAAACTAGATAAATTAGCTCTGAATAAAGAAGTTATTTTTAACTGATTATACTGCTAGAGTAGCCATAAAAGCAATAACTTACAGCAGGTGGCAGGTAGGATGGCTGGGACTGTAGGAAAGACAAGCTGCCTCTATGACAGTCAGGATAAAGGAACTTTGGCATTTGATGGGAGAGCAATAAGTTAAAACAAACAAACAAAAAATCCCCA
>NW_020955863.1:507791-620291 GCF_003031625.1 Empidonax traillii
AAGTTATTTTTAACTGATTATACTGCTAGAGTAGCCATAAAAGCAATAACTTACAGCAGGTGGCAGGTAGGATGGCTGGGACTGTAGGAAAGACAAGCTGCCTCTATGACAGTCAGGATAAAGGAACTTTGGCATTTGATGGGAGAGCAATAAGTTAAAACAAACAAACAAAAAATCCCCAAGATTTTCATACACTGGACAAAGCACTAGAAAGATGAGTATGAAAATGTGAGCAATGTAGTTCCAAGGTGAGGCTTTGTAACTTCCCATTCTACCACAGGCTCAAATTTAAGTTCAATAAATGAAGTCTTGGGCCTGAAGCTAGTATTTCCTATAATATTCTCATCCTATTTGTACTACATAAAGGTCCATCAAGACAGAAGCAGTAATTCTACTGTGTCCTTATCCGGTATCAAAGATGGTACAACTTAAGTGTGTACTTATGTTTTGATATTGATTTTGGGCTCTTCACAATCCACAACATGGTCTATACACAAAATGTTGTTGTATGCAGTTAGTGTAATTTCCAAAATGAACTCCAGTACAAGTTAGAGGAGAAGCAGAAAACCCTTTCCTTTATTTATATTTTTTTTTGCTTTAGAAATTAAGTGGTTTGTTTACTAGAGGTTTTATGTTTTTGTGCGGAGGTTTTTTGTTGTGGTTTTTTTTTTTCCCCCCCTCGGCATTTCTCATTTGCTTTATGAAATTCTGGAAAATAATTTTCCAAAAGGTGATTATTTTACACGAGATTTTTTTTTAATTATTATTTTATGTTAAAGAGAATTTGCTTGCATTAATTCCTTATCTGTGTGTGGAATGCCTTCCAACCCAATCTCAGTCTTCTTAGTCATCTGCTTCTGGTAATCTAACTTTCAAATGGAAACCATCAGTATATTCTTTCCTACTCGTTGAGCAATTCTGCTTTCTTCATCATTCTGTGAGGTGTCCTTCCAGATTCCTGTACACTCAGAAAACTAATTCTGTGTTTTGCTTTTAGTAATAAGCAGGATGTTATCTTTTTTATCTTAGAGTGGAGTCATCTTAGAACTTTTGTTCCTTTCTCTGGCCTGTCCTTGTCAGAGTAGTTTTGTCAAAAATTGTCAAAGGATACACTTACTGCACATCGGTGAGATGCTGATCTGGACTTCTTTTAGATTCATAGCAAAACAGGCACAATCAGAAAACTGCAGGAATTACTTCCACATATCCTAATATGGAAAGGTGTCTTCCCCTGACTTCTCTAAGTTGCCTACAATTGAGAAGGATCTTAGATCAAAGAGAAACACTTAGAAAGTCAGTGTCAGATGATATTTCTTAAAGGGCTGAGAAAGGGTGCAAAAGCTCATTACTGGAGACCATCGTTATTGACAAATATACTATAGTTTTGAGCAGTTTCACTATAATGGAAACAATGTGAGGAGTAGTTTTCTGTACAAAGATCTTTTGTTTATTTTTGAAAGACTTCAAATTAATTGTCTACCTGTAACATCAAAAACTGGTTAGGTAACGTGTTCTGACTTTTAGGATTAATATCATTACACAGCAGTACATGTTTTTAATAATAATTCTAGCACCTCTTAAATGAAGAACTATTTTTCCAGTCAGGAAGTAAGTTCTAGAAGTTGTGGAGATATGTGTATCTTCTAACACACATCTTCTGCCTGTATTAGAAAAAATGCAGAATTTCTACAAGGTGATGAAGGTTAATTTTGTATCATTTAAATAAATGTGTCCATTTCCCTAGTGTTTGGATAATGTAAATGTTTTTGCAGTTGTAGAATTTTTTTCTCCTTTCTTCCAAGATACCAATGAAATATTCCTCTGGGAGTGTTTGACTTCATTTTCAAGATAAATTGTGCAATTACCACAGGTGATTGGAAGGGCAATGGGTCTCTGTGTTTTCCAAGAAAGTGAAATATTAACATATTACTCGAAGTCAAGAACATAGAGGAAAAATGAGGCCCTAGTCTTGTGAAAGGGAAATCTAAAACTTTCTATTACCTTTGTTGCATTGTTAAATTCATATTCACAAAAACAGTGTTATGAAAGTTTCATATTCTTTTCCTTTCTTTGATTTGGCCAGAAGCCAGGAGTATTTGAATACTTGCAGACTTGCCCTCCAGGAGGATGTCATCAGTCACTTTGCAACTTGCTTATTGTGGGAAATAGCCACTTTTAAAATGGATGACCTATCACAGAATCCTAAAAGTGGTCCCAAATTGATGGAAAGGTTAGACCTAAAGTACATTTTATTTATCATCTATCAGCAGTGTACATGAGAGTGTGAGAGAAGTATACAGGCAGTATAACTGGAATTCTTAGATCTGATTCTCATTCCAAACAATAATGGATCGTTTTAAGACTCCAATATCTTTAGGTAATTTTTTTTAGGAATGGTGGGGACAATCTTATGATCTTAAAAATAAAATTATCATCTCAAAAATTTATGACTACTGTGATCAAAAATTTATGAGGCTGTATCTTGAAATTAGTTATCTTTTCTGTTTTTACCTGCTTTTAAAGGACAGGGTTTTCTGCCAGAAAAGAAACTCAAAACATTTCTTTCAATCTTGTAACATTTCTTTTGAATATTTCCTCTTCAAGGAAGTAAAGCAAGTTATTGGTGCAAGTAAAGTTATTGGTGAAGTAAAGCAAGTTTTTGGTTATGAAGTTGTTGGTGATTTTAGAAGGTAACCCAAAATGGAGTTCAAACCCAAGCTAAGTTACATGTATGTTGTGAATTGCAAACACATTTTTATAAAGTTTCCCCTTCCTTCTCCAGATAAAAGGTAGCACCTGTTCATCTCTGCACAAGATTTTCCTCCAAACATATTTAAGGGTCTAGACAAGAGAGAGCTGATATAATAGTATTCATCTGTCTCAAGAAGTTTTAATTAAAATGCAGTGATTGAAGAATTGAGGTGTCAACTGAGTTATTAATATCTTAGACTGGAAAATTCACTAAATGTTCAGTATGACAAAAGAAAAAATACTCAGATTAATTAAAGACATGGAGAAGAGAGAATTCTAGAGAAGATACAATTGATTGAGACAGTGGCACTTGTAGTGGAAGGAGAATTGTAGGGTGATTACTACACCAGGTATCTGTCCATTCTGTAACTGCAGTTTCTGGAGAAACTTGAAATTTATGACAAAATTTTAGACTTCCTTGCAGAAAGTGGAAAGTGGAAAATCACCATTCCTTTTCTTTATAGTATTTACTTTTAATACTATCACAAGATTTTTTTAAAGATATTTTCTTAAAAATATCTTATAGGATAATATAAAAATATTCTTATAGAAAAATATTCTTATAGAAAAATGCACTAAAAAAAAAAAGTAAAAATTGTAACAATATCGGAGTGTAAGAAAATGTATGTCATTATTTAAAAGAAAACCAACTGAATTTCAAGTAATATCTGTACTGTGTTTTGGTTCATTATTTAATATTTTTATCCTTTTACTCTCATCTTGATGTTATTCCTCTCCTGTCCCCCCACTGTGTGGACAGTTTCATAACAGGATGGTCTCAACCTTCTGTCAGGAAGGTGTATTGATGCATTCTGTATGCAGTGACACTTTTCAAGCAACAACAAAATAGACAAGGAGTACAAGTTAGGTAGGGACAGGAGGGTAGCAATTGCCATTATCCTAAGAATTTAGTGCATATTTTATGCCTTCAATAGAATTTTGCATAATATAAAATATTTAGTACATAGCCATACTGGAAGTAACTGAACTAAAAGTCTAAAGTTACAGTGTTTAGTGATTATATATGAAGATAATTTTTTTATTTGTTTCAGCATGAATAGAGTTAAAAGTTAAATTCTCATTCTGTTTTTAATACAAAGAAGTAATGGCATCATTCTTGAACAGTTAGACATAACATATCTCTGTCTTTGGGTCGTCTACACCCCACCTTATTCTGAAAGGTGCACTGCTGGCAGTAATAGCCATCCCCACTGCAATATCAAGCAGGACCCCCAAGGAAAGAAAGATCAGTGCATTCTTGTACAGAAGTAATTCTCTGGCATGTGATTTTGTTGAGGGCTTCTGTTAGTTCAGTGTGCAATTGGCATCAGCATTTTTGAGGCACAGAAAAGTCTTCCAGCTCTTTTTTTAAGGCTCAGAAGATTCAGTATACAAAATTCACCAAAACCACATGGGATTTAGTGCAGTCATTCAAGCACTTAGCTGCTAATAACCAAATGTCTATGCTATGATTCTATTTAGCTATAGCATAAATCTTACAACTATGGTTAGCACATCCATTTCATGTGGTGCTTATCTTTCCACTTCTTGCATCTTGAGGTTGAGAAAGATTTATGTGGAATCGAAGATAATATGAACAAAATTGTCCCACATCTTATTCCAGTTCTTAAAGTGCATGCAGTCATCTGAATGGTCATTGCAAAGGCAATTGTAATGCTGGCATTTTTAGTATTTCAATCTAATGTTTGCATCTTTTAAAAAGAAATTGGAAAAAAATGGAAAAAAAACTTTTAAAAAGAAACTGGAAGAAAGAGAACCAGGTGCCTCTTCGGAGGTCATCTCTCAGGATCATGAATCTGTTATGTTAAAGTATGCCTAAAAGAGGAAATTGTAGCAGTAATAATTATGCCCTTATTTGTGGATTAGTAAAGGACTGAGAATTTGTAGTGAATCTAGTAGTTCATTTTTAGTGAAGCAATGCATGAACCATGAATTCTGGTTTCTTTCTGGTTCTGCATCATGATGTTTTCCACTAGTTTTTGGTAGATAGTTGGGCGCATTTCAGACATTTTTATTGTGAATAATTACTCTGGATAAATTGATGAGGTTTTCTGCTTATGGAGACATAAGAAGAGATTTGTTTGCTTCCACATAGATATCTTTTGGATAGATGGCTTTTTTGGTACCTTAAGATATCTCACATAAAATCCAGTTAGGCATTTTGGATGTCCTGTACAATCTGAGACATTTGCACTGAGCAGGAAGATCTGACAAAATACTTGCAAGAATCTCTTATTCTTTTGCAGGCACAGGTAGACCCTTTGCTTCTCTTTAAAAATTTAATTAGCATGCTTTCTTTTGCCTGCCTTAGGAAGCCTTTTGTCTTTTCTTCTTTGTCTTTTCAATTTCTTTGCTGATTCGTACCAGTTCTGCTTTCCTGACGGCAAAGTCATTGCAGCTGTGGTGCAGAAAAGCATCTTAAAAGAAAATGCTAGTAGGGGTTGTTATAGTGTACAGTAACAGGCTCTGATTAAAAAAAAAAAAATTTACACTTCGAACACTATCTTTAACCCAGACTTCTGTTTCTTAAGATGGCTGGCTTTAGTTACTGCATTAGCAAAATTAAAATACTGAAGAAAGGACATTACAATGGTTTTCTAGCTCACAAGCTAGAGGTTTGAGTTCATCTGATACTCTGTCTTCTCTAACCAGGAGTTACCTGCTCAGTAATGGGTCAAGAGTATGTTCATTATTGGCGTATTTTACTAGCTTGCCTTTTATAAAGCCAGTCATGAGTACAAAATTATTGTTGCTGTGTGTTTTTTAAGATACATGACTTGATCAAACCTGTGAATTCTCATATAATCAGTAAGAAGCACTTGGTTGATTAGCGGCTATTTCAAAGTTATTCTTTGACAAAATTTCCTTATCTATACAAGGCCATAATTTTTTTTTTTCCCCATGTCAGGAAAGAAGCATTGGGAATTTCTACCTGATTTTTTTTAGTCCTCAAAAAAGTGAAATGTATACCATATTAGTTCTATAACTGTAACTCTCTCTACCCTGTCATGTTTATGACATGAAGTTTCAGACTCGAAAAGTTCTCTATGAACTATAATCCAGATAATGTACTTTGATTTTTTTTTTCCCTTATAAGGAAAAGGAAGTGTTTATTACTCTTAAAGTTTTAAGGAATTATTTCCAAAGGAGGTAATCTTTACTTTCTAGAGAGATATCTCAACCTTTTTTTCATCTCAAGTATCAGAAATCTGTTGGTGTGAGAGACAGTGGGTTGTCTGACAAAAAGCTGTTTGTTATGCACTGAAAATTTTCTCTTTAACTTAGTAGTATATGAAATAAAAGCTTGTTATCTTTTAATATCAATCAGGTGGTTTACATTGGTTTGAAATTTCATCTTGGAAATCTGTGGTAACAGTAAAAGAATTTTAAAAAAACAGTTTATTATCACTGGTTGGTTTTGTTTTCACTTATAATCAAAAAGAAATAAAAATTGAATTCAAGGAGGGATACATGGTACATAGATTAATGTCTTCTCTATATAATAACATGTGCAAGGTGTTACAAGGAAGCAATGCAAAAAAACTTCTGCCATGGTACTTTATTGCACTTACGTTCATTGGACAAGTGTATGAACTGGAGAAACAAGTGTTTTCTATTCTCTGGACAAGAAAAATAAAACTTGCTTAAGGGTGAAACAGAAGACGTAACCACTTAAAATTTTTTTGAAAATCAGAATGAATTACAGTTTTTTAAAATTATGAAGTAATTCTCTTTTTGGGGAAAAAATTAAGAAGTTCAGCCTAAATTCAGTCTCTTTAGGAAGTCATCAGGGTCAGATTCAGATATGTGGTTTAAAATCCTTGGGTTTTGATCATGTTATATTTTATCTTCTTAGGAATGGCAAAATTCTATTCAGAAGAATGCAGGACTTGCATTTATTGAGCTCATCAATGAAGGAAGGTAATGAATTTTAAAGCTTTTGAACAAGTAGTCATTTTGCATTTATTCCATTGGGTGATAATACTTTTTCACCATCTGTTCCAAAAAGAATCTGAAAAGACCATTTTAATTAAGAGATTTATTGTATAAATACTTAATATAGTAAATATTTCATTTGGAAAAGTGTACATTTTGAAAATTTGTTTTATTGACAGAAGGAAATAGAGTTCCCATGAACTATATATAGGTTTGGGGTTATCTGAGAATTGAACCACCATTCTCCAGAGCAGCAAGGTTGTTTTACCCAGACAGTCCAGGGAGCCCAATCTGTAACCCATCTGCTGCTCCATCTGTTTTAGGAGCACAGCATTAATTGTTCAGATTTACTTCTCTATACTAATATTTCATGATGAATTATTTTATCTAGTATTTCTGGTCCAATTTGAGTCCTCTAAAACATACATGACATTATGTTTATATGAGTTTCCTTGCTTTTGCAAATTTTTATAATACTTTATTATCAATCCTCAAGTAATTTTGGTGCTGTATCTGTGTTCAACTGTGTGCAATGTTTGTCAGTACTTCTAGCCAGCAAGCTGGGCTGCAAAGAGGGACTCTTGGATCTTCCTGGTAGCAGAGTACCCAAGACAAACAGAGCCACTTGTGTAATGTGTGTGACTTGTATTGGCCAATGCATTAAATTCAATTGAATCTACATGTTTTGTTATGTGCAGCTAAAAAAATTATAACACAATGCCTGTTGAAGAGATGTTGCCATTTTATGTGCGATTTCTTTTTTTCACCAATAATATCTCATTGCCAAAGTGAAGTATCAAATCTTCTCCTTATTGTAGGATATTTTTTGTCTAGCTGATATTTCAGTGGTTATGTAGTGCATTTGTTTAAAATGAAGTTTAGAAAACATCAGAGTATAGAAATATAGGAATATGAATATTAAAAAAAAACAGGAGTATGTAGCTTATTACCCAATTTTTGGCTGGTGTAAATTCTCCTAGTTTCCCTGTGCACACTAAAGTTACACCACAATATAACAGTAGGAAACATAGTCCTTCCATTGGAAATTCTTCTTGCTATGAAGTGCCAGTATGAATTTTTATGCCATAATAGGGTTCACCTGAGTGGGTAATGTACTGCACATTATACCATAAATATTACCTGAAAATAGACTGAATAATTATACTAGGGTTATGTTCTTGGATAGTAATACACAGTACCATTTTGACCTTTTTTTATTTTCTCAGCCAGGATATTAAAGTCAGATATTATTGTATCATAGCTATTGATAAAATGATCCTTCTGAACAAATCCTATATCTGCATATTTTTAGCAGTCAAATATTAAGATACCAGTGAACTTTCTGAGCCCCTCTAACAGTGACTTTTCAAAATAAAAGTGGTGTTTAAGAGTTACTACTTAAATCCAGTCAAAGCAATGTTGAATCAAACTGCCCTTAGGCACATGTTCCTCTCTATACTTTTCTCAGAAAGGTGTTTTAGAAAAAGTGTATGTGCATTACTAGAACACTCTTCTTTGCAATCAGCCCTTTTTATTTTTTTTTTTTTAATTTACTCTTTTGGGTATAAAGATAACAATCCTTTAACTAGAAATTGTTATAAATATTTATTCTCCTTAATAGCTAAACTTGTGAATGCAATTCATCAATCATAGCTAGAGAATGCAATTGTGCCGTTGTCAACAATTAACAGGACATAAACAGTTGATGAATGTGCAGCTGAATTAAAGTGCTCCCTAGGATAACCTGAAATTATAAACTGGATCATTTAAAGGAATCTAACAAAGGATCTTTATAATTAAAACAAAGCAGGGTTAATGGGATGTAAAATTGCATATAATCACTGTGCAATAATGATTGAATTTTAAATTATTAAAAACAAAATGAAGACTAGGAATATTTTGAAGGACTTTCTGGGTAATATTTTGAGAGACCTGGGTACTTAATCAACAGTTTTGAGAAAGAGCTTTCTTTTTAGCATGGAGGAAAAAGTTTACATGTAATGCAGAGGATCATAGTTTTTAATGTTTTTCATTGGATACCTGTGTTTTAATAAACAAATCACCATGCTATAAGATGATTTTCTGAGTACCCAACTTTTGGTATTTCTTCTTGAAATAATTCAAGTGCCTTTCTGATCCTTGACTTTATTAGAAGTATTCTGAAATAAAATATTTCAATTTAGTTGTAGTTTTAAAAAAGTAACATGTATATTCTTGTTATTTAAGAAATTGCATTTTCATTTTAAATTGGTTGATTTACAGTGTTTCTGTTTTTTCTTGGTTTGGATAATGTTTTATTAGGAAGATCTGAATAACACATATTTGTAAAATTCAGTATACAAACACTCTGATACAGCTTTCTAAAAATAGATCTGTTGTAACTGGTAGTTAGTGTTCATTGTAACAAGAGATCTGACTATAGATTTAAATTAATACTTTCAAAGTCTGTAATATACCTGAAAGATTTAGTGACATCCTGGTTATGATCTTGAACTTTATGCTTCTTTTTAATCATGCTATGAATGTGTGATGTTGAGGGTATCACACATGTCAAGAGCTTCACTGACAACAGCTTAATTAGGATTTCAGGTTTACATTGGGGTATACACCTAAGTAGGTGTCTTAATACAAGAGCTGGATGCATCTGCAATGTTGTCTGTAAAAGGAGACATGAAAAGACTTCAGGAATGTTGTGTGAGGAGAGTACAGCCCACTTTTCAGTGAAGTAGTGATGGATGAGGTCAAAAGAAAAGGGTGCATGCTGACAAGAACGAGATAACATAGGAGCATCCACCTCAAGCAAATATGTACACGAATGCATACAACCTTAGCAAGTGGGAGTAGAAATTACTCCGTGTAATCATAAAGCTGTGGCATTGTTGGAATGATGGAGATTAGGTAGGACAGCCTGCACTCCATAACAGAAGTGCTGTGATAGACAGATACAAGTTCCTTCAGAATGATAGGCAGAGAAAGTAAGGAAGGAGTTTTACCTCCTCTTCAGTGGGTTGGATGACAGTCTGATTGATAACTTGCAGGGCAGGATGAGAGGAGAGTCCAGTAAGAGTGACACCATGGTGAGAGTTTGTTACAGACCACCAATTCAGGGTGAGGGAAGAAGCATTCTTTAAGCAATTTGGAAGGGAAAAACCATTCTTTAAACACTTTGAAGAAGTATCTGGATCACAAATCCTATTTCCCCATGGGGATCTTCCTGACAACCTCTGAAAGTGCAAAAAAGTGGGATGCATGTAGTCAAGACTATTGCTTAAGAGTACTGGGAATGACTTCTTGATGCAGGGTGAAACAACTAAGAGTGACAAACAGCTGGATCTGCTATTTACCGGCAAGCAAGAATTATTTTTGAATGTGGTAAATAATGCTACCTTTAGTTGTAGTTACCATGAAACAGTGGTGTTCAGGATCCTGAGGGAAGTGAGGATGGAGAGTAGCAGAATACAGATTCCATGAGTGCAGATTTTAGCTTATTCAGAAAACTGATTAGTAGGATCCCATGGGAGGCAGATGTGGAGGTCAAGGGAGCCATAGAAAGGTGGCAGGCTTTTAAGTATAGCATCATCCAACTGCAAGAACAGGAAAAAAAGTAAATGTATTAATAGAGTGGTTTGGCTAGCTAAGGAAATTATAGTAGAGGTCTAATGCAAAAAGAGAGTGCACAGGAGATAGAAGTAGAAGCAGGTTACAAAGGAGGAATTTAGAAACATTGCTTGAGCATGTAGGAAATGTCAGGATGGCCAATGGTCAACTGGAAGTGAGACTTGAAAGAGGACAAGAGCTTCATTAGAAGGCTGACCGAGGGAAATGTGGCTTATTGCTGAATGGGATGGGTGACAAATAGGACTGAGGTGCTCAGTGCCTTATTTGCCTCATTCTTCATGGAAGTTTCTCAAGCCTCTGTCTTTAGTGAAAGGGTTCAAGGAGGTCAACTAGAAACAGTGGATAAAGACTGAGTCAAGAATTCCCTCAGAAAACTTGTACCATACAAGTCTATAATACTAGGTGGAATACATCTGAGGGTAATAAAAGTCCTTGCTAGGCTGATCACTATGATCACAGGTACCTGGAAAAATGTGAAGGTAGCACTCATCTTTAAAACAGTCCACAAAAGCCAGAGAACTAAAAGCTCGTCAGTTTTTTTCTCTTCCTTGGGAAACCATGTAACAAGTCCTTTTGGGACACATTTCTGGCCACCCAAAAGAGAAGATAATTGATAACAGTGAACATGGATTTACAAAAGGTAAACCTAACTGTTTGCCTTCGATGATAAAACAACCAAATTTGTGGACAGAGTGATTGCAGTGAACATCACTTACCTTGCCATTGGCAAGGTTTTCACACTGTGTCCCACAATATTCATGTATCAGAGTAGGAACTACATTGTGAAAGGATGGACAATTAAATAGGTAGAAAATTTACTACTTAAAGGGGCTTTAAGAGTTTTGGTTAATTGTTCGTACCTTAGTTTGATGTCTTTGACAAGTGGAGTATCATGGGAATCTATCCTGCCTAAGAGATGGATGTTACAGGTATGCAAATATGGTCAGAACATAGCACTGGGGAAGCAGTAGCACCCAGATACGATATATAAATAAGAAAAAAGATGTTTGATTTTTCTATCTTTGACCTTTCTTGCTTTTTGTCCCCCTCACCAAGTATAACTTTTGACTGGAGGAATCTTTTATCAACTCTGAGTGGTTGTTTTATGGAGATTAAGCCTACATGTTATCTTCCTTTGGTAGAGGATTCCTGTCATAGATATTTCTGTTAAACCCAGCACTAAAGGTCTGTATTTCTATTCCAGCTGAGGTGTGAGCTTGAGCTCCTTGTTTAGATGTGGTTTTTTATAATCTTATTTTCTTTATTACAGCTGTAGTCCTACCTCCAGCTGTCCTAACTCCAGACTAATAGTCACTTTGTGTTAGACAAAGCATACATTGTTATGGTAACGATCTGTGTCCTTATGAGGTCAGTACAGCTAGAGTTCTTAGATCTGTTAGAGGTTTTGAGGTATCCCCTCACCTTCTAGTATTGCCTGATGAGTATTGCCTCAAAGGGAAGGCTGATTCTGAGAAACAGGCTGTCTCAGTTGTAATGGCTGGTCTTGGATGTTTACTGAATGGTCACCATTTCAAAGAGACAGATTCCTCTTGATTTAGAAAATTCTTACATGAAATAGAAAATCTTTATGAGGAGTGGAATAGATTCCTTTTACTCAGCTCTGAGTTTCAATTAGTTTATTACAGCTTCTGTGGCATTTCTGAAACATTAATAGTTACCCTCCATGAACTTTATCTTGTCAATATGCTTATATTGTAGTCCGATAGCCAGTCTTTGCATGCTATAATTTCAAATTTTTTTCTAGCAAGTTCATCATCATTGCCCTTTTGCACAAAATGAGACCTCTCTATTAGACATTACTTTCTAAAGTTTATAGAAATTTACTCTCAAAGTATTTATGGCAGTACTGTGTCTTGTGGAACTTAAAAACTCTTCAAGTCAGACTAATTTATCAATCCTATGACAGATACCAAGCACAGCTCTAGGTTTCATTTCTTATGAATGCCATTAAGAGAAATATTTGTCAAAACAACTCTTTGGTGAAAATGTGGCATATTTTGAGGCTGCTTTTTGGAAAAAATAATCTGATGAAAGTAAGTCAGAGAAACATCTGTTTCTCTGGACATGTGAGTTGGCAGAACTTCAGGAATGAGTAGAGGAAGCAAGACCTTAGCTAAATTACAACAAATGTTTATTTTGTAATCTATTTTGAAAATTGCTGTTTGGGAATGATCTGCTTTTTTAGTTTATTTCAAATGAAAGAAAGATTGGGTAAAGTAAACTCAATTGTTCTGTCTAGCAGCTTAACACTTATCAACCCTCTTTCTCTCTCTGTGAAATTATTAGTAGGAAAAACTGACTACAGGATACCAAAGTTGGTTTAGGATAGTTAGATAGTGAGATAAGAGTTTTCATCCTTCAGTTCTGATAGGTGTAGAAATAGCAGCCCAATCCACATCTAGATGTGTTGTGAGAATTTTATGGGTTTTCCATATTTCCAAGAGACTTTGTGTATAGTCTTATCACCATCTCTATATCCAAAACTCTAAAAAGTTCTCCCAGACTCTGACTGTTTAGCTGAGTGACTTCATGGAATGTGGAACTCCACAATCCAGCCTTTTTAAACTGCAGTATCTGTAAAACAGAGGCTTCTGGTTTTTCGTAACTTCCTTTAACCTGTAAGCATTCTGGAATTCAAAATAACTTTGCTGAGGACAGAATTCAGGAAAACTAGCTCCATGGATTTAAAATATCTTCTTACCTATTCCCAAACAATATTTACCAATAACTCTTATTTATGAATTGCTATGTCCTGAGACATACTCTGCTCCCGGTCTTATTGCTCTTATTCCTACAGATACTTAAACCCTGTCATGCATATTGTAAAGTAACAGCATACCTTAATTCTAGTTTTTACTTCCTTTTTCCCTATGTTTAGCTGGAAACTCCACAGGTATCTGTACTGAAGGATAATTTCTCTGTAGAAATATTCAAGTCACAAGTGATTTCAGACTGCTTTGTTGGTGGATTCCATATTGAAAGTCCTTTGATTTAGCCTAAAAACAAGTTAAACCTGTTTCCTAGTAAAGGGAGCTTTAACTGTGGTTTCTAAGTTTGTGGGCATTCATAGAAATCAAGGTTGTCTGGGTAAAGAGAAACCATAAGTTACCAAGTCAGTGTTTAATCTCTACCTTATGTAGTAAGAATTACCACACAAAGAGGATAAGATTTTTGCTGGTCATCAGTTCCTGGTTGAGACCAGCTCATCTGAGGAAGAGCACAGCTGCACACTTGGCTTCAATTCTACTAGGAGTTTCAATGGTAAAACTGAAGAAATGGTCACACAGGATAAAACCAAACATTATTTAAAGTCAAATGTCTTTTTTCTTTTGGTAAAATTTCTTTTGGTAAAATTTCTGAATATTAAAAATACAGCAAGCCTGTGGTGAAAATTTTCATACAACTCTGTAGCCCTTTGGAAGCACTTCTTGGGTAGAGAATTATATGTATGACCAGAAAGCCTGATTCATCCCTGTCTCAGCATTAATCTAGCTACTAGGTCTCTTGAGGGTTAGTGTTTAGGGCTTGCTACGACAAGGGTGAATGAGAATACTGGGTATAACTTAGTCACAGTGATAAGGAAATCTCACTAAAGAACATGTTTTATTTCCAAAGTAGAGTAAAAATTATACAGCTGTTGAATTTCAGATCATCCCTCTGTATAGCAAGTAGCAAGTATATACACATTCTGTGCTTCAGGCTCCTTCTTACTGGGATTGGCCACTCAAGTACAGGTTGATGGTTTAGGAATGATACAGAGGATAGACTTTTCCCCAAAAGGGAAAAGTAAAACACAGTAGATTGGAAACAGTTTGGCACATGACAGAAATATTAATCAGGATATAATGGGTGGGTTTCAAACCTGCATTATTATAAATATTATACAGTTTAAGGTTTTACATAAATATTTAATAATGTAACAGTACATGGAGTTCACCTTCTTGAAAATATATGCTAAAGTCTGCTGATTCATCTTTTGGAAATGTCTGAGGAGATAAAAGACCAACTATCACTGAAATATTGTGCAAAATTGTAGAATATAGGGCTAAGAAAAAGGGAAATACAATTCTAGAATTTTATCAGAAGGGGTATTTCCATTGAAATAAGGTAGCATTAATGTTACTATATAAATAGTGATTAGAACTTGTCTAGAATACTGCTGAAAGCTTTGGCTATGCATTTTCAGAAAAGGTAAAAATATTAGTAGAAACCCTGTTAACAACTGTTTTGCCATACAAGAAAAGTCAGAGAGCTGATTTACTTAGCCTAATAAAATAGAGCTAGAAAGAATATTAGAAGGTCAACATAAGGAAGAATTGTGTAAACCTAAGGGCAATGTTTGCATAAAAGGAAACTGTAAAGGCTGCTCAAGAGTACATTTGGATTGGAAAGTAAAAGGATTTTAATGTTCTGAGACCCTTCCAAAACTGTGTCGGAGTCAAGAAACTCAATTTTCGTACACGGAAAACACATTTTAGGAGACAGATTTCACGAAAATGCCTTTAACAAGCTAAAGACAGTTATGAAATAGTTTCTATGATGTAGCTGTGTGTTGCAATGAAGGAGTGAATTTGCTGACCTAGAGGTCCTTGATCCTTTCTCTTATTTGTAGAGTGTGAAGGGATATTTCATTTTTTTTTCGTGTATTGGCAGTCTCTGATACTACCTACCGAGTGTAAGACTTCTCCTGGTTGAGATTCTTTCTGAGTATTTTTTCTATTTCCTGTGAGAATCCAAAAATAGTTGTAAGCTGTTTTTCTCGTGCAAGAGAAGTTCGAGACTTCTTTTTTTCTTTTTTTTTTTTTTTTTAATTTTAATCTTATGCCATGCATATGATTGAGCTAATAAGAATTTAGACAAAATGGTTAGTATTCAAAGAATGGTGACATTATCATGCATGTTCACCAGGTGTAAACCAGTTAGGACAGTATGTAAAGTAGTGCTGTGTCTATATGAATTTGAGATTCAGAGTTAGCTGGCTATGATTTAATCCAGATATAACAGTAATAACACTTATGCCATCTGTTTCTTAGTAGAAATGTAGTTTGAAAATACATGTTAACTTTCAGTTAGAAGTAAAAATCAGTATCAAAAATAATTTTTAAGTAGGAGGTTTAAAATTCAAATTTCAAAAAGTAACAATTATACAAGTACAGCAAGCACAGAAGCAAGTAGCTTTGCAAAAATGTCTGTAAGACGTTGCTTCCCTGTCGTTGTAGTAGCTGCCTCTCAATGATAAGATGACACATTTTTAATTGCTTTAACTTATTATGCTTCTGTATTCAGCCCCATATTCTTGCACTTACAAAACAAAACATGCAGGCCAAGGATATTTTGAGGCATTTTGGAGGCATGCAAGATTTCTAAATGATGGCCTGGATTTTAACCCTTCCCTTTTTTTTCGAAAGTCTATCTTTCTGACAATGGATTTTAAGATTAGTGTGATTATTAATGGTCTTCTAGATACAAAAGCATAGTTTACCTAGTCTTTGAAGTTCTATGTTAGGTGCATACAAGCACCTAAGGTAAGTGAATCACAATATGTCCCTTACTAGCACTCATTGACACAATATTATTTAATGATTATATCGTGTTCATAGGCTGTGGCCTCACTTTTGTCATGATCCCAATTTGTTAACAACCATACAAACAATTTTTCATCTTTTTCTTGAAGAAATCACAATCAGTGATAGAGAGATGAGAATGCATGAAACAACTGGCAAGACACAGTTGAAACAATACTGAGATACCCATAGATAAGACTTTTGGCAATAAACAAAAACGATGATAGCAGGTACGTCCAATGTTTTCAATGAAACCGAATTGGACTCGCCTATGTTCATACTGCTTAAGTTTAGCACCTGCTAGAGCAAAGTGTCTTCATTCATCCTACATAGCACTTAATCCAGTTCTTCCCTGTGCAGTTCCTGCTTCGCCTTAGGATACCATTACTATTTTTTCTGTTTAGTTCAGATTGTTTGTATTAACATGAGGATTACTCTCCTGAATGATGTGTTCCATGTGTGCTGGGATACGGCATGAAAATATTTGCAGAACTTTCTTGGGTAACGTTGGTCTGAGTTTAAATTGATTAGGTTTCTTCACTGTCTCCAGTGAACTCTTCTTTGGATGATAACTCTATATTTCTGAATTGGAGTGAGCAAAAAAAATTGAATGAGTGCTCAGCTAATGATTTCAGTGCTGTGGGCAGTCAGGACCCAGTGCTCAGGCATGTTCCTTGATCACCTCTTATTTCTCATCTCCTTGACTTTGGACCATGAAGCCCTGTGGCATTTCAAGATTACCTGAAGTATGGCTTAGTTTGTCTAATGTACAGTCCAAAAACTGCAGCAACTCCAAAGTTGTTCTCAAATGCATCAGTTCTCTCAGTCTCTGTAGCAGAAAGGACCATTAGAGGTCTGGGAGGTAATGCTGAGATCATCAGCAATTTTAGCCAGCTGATTTGAATCTGCTACTGCATGTCTATAAAAGTTTTCTGTAAAGCAGCCAGAGACTGCTCCATCTGTATTCCCTGACAAGAAGTTTATTTGTAAGTTGTGCAAATTATCATTCTTTGGACATCCATTTGAAGTCCCTTGTAGGTGCATAAAAGGGCATAGAGAATGTGAACACTTCTTACTACAGATAAATACAATTAAGATGAATAAGATATTTATTTATCATTGTTCATGAACAGAGGCAGCTTAGGGTTTTTTTGTGTTTGTTTGTTTGTTTTGTGGGGTTTGTTGTTGGTTTTGGTTGGGTTGTTTGGGGCTTGTTTGATTGGTTTTGAGGTATAAGAACCATGCCCAGATGTCTCAAATAATAAACCCAGCGGATTGAAGTTAGTCTTCATATTCACTCATCAGGTTCATGGTGGCAGGGAAACCTATAGCAAATCACCTAAACCATTTAGAATCAGAATTCTTGTCTGGACCAAAGCTGGACCATTTGCACTGTGCTCCATTTATTCCATAGCTTATTCATTCAGGAAGGAACGTGCAGCTAGTAGACACTTGAAATCCATGTTTCAGTTTTGAAATCCTAGCTGGTTGCTTCCAGGTCATTAATGTCATATGGGAAAGTTCAGGAAGACCTGTGATGCAAAACGTTATGATATTTTAAACACTCAGTTCTTCATTTTAGAGAAGCTTATTTATGTCATGAATCACAGAATGACTGATACTGAAAGGGACCTCTGGAGATCATCTAGTCCAACCCCTTGCTAAAGCACGTTCACCTAGAGCAGGTTGCAGAGGACTGTGTCCAGGCACCTTTTGAATATCTCCAGAGGAGACTCCACAACCTCTCTCGGCACTCTGTTGCAGAGCTCTGTTATCCACCAAGTAAAGAAGTTTTTCCTTGTATTCAGCTGTAACTTCCTGTGTTTGTTCATGTCCGTTGCCCCTTGTCTTGTCACTGGGCACCAAGGAAGAGTCTGGCCACATTCCTTGTTCACTCCTAATCCATATCTGTTCACTCCTAATCCATATCTGAGGGCAGTTCTACATTTAACTCTTAAAAATAAAAGTCTGGACTGTTAGCAGTAATAAAACTGAAGCATATTTTCCATCACGGTAGATTAAAAAAGCTAAATTTTGAACACTACAGAGTCAACAGCTTTAGTCTTTAGCTTATAGTTTGCAAAAAACTTTTTGCTTTAAAATATAACAAAGGGTTAGATAAAGGGATTATTAAAAGCATGAATGCCCAATGTGAAATATTGATCCAAGCTTGTTTATCTCTAAACAGAGGTCCCTACATTTATGCCTTACCTTGCCACACACACACATATTAAATATTAGTTCAAGGTGATTTCCTTCCTTCATGGATGGTAGAGCGCACCAAAGAAGGCAAGAATAGAATTCAGATCCTTCTGTCTTACAGGTGTAAGGTCTAATAATCATGGCGTCCATTTCTAATAATTACAACTTTCATTTGTGGTGCTTCTAACACCAACACCAACCTTCGGGTGGAATATGCTAGAAATCTCACATTCTTAATATAAGAATCTCTGAAATACAGTGCGTTTCCCCGAAACTGCAAGAAGGAAAATCCCAGACCATGTTCCAATTTGACACAAAAAGAAACAGTTCTTTCTGATCCTAAACAGACCTGTCAGATCATTTCATCCTGCAAAATATTTCCTCCCTGCTGATAAGAAGATCGGAGTAATTTTTATAGAATGGCCAACCCTAAATATGGACTAGAGGGACAAGAAAGCAATTGCTTCCATAATCTCTGCCCAATAAGATGTTAGCATTTATAACAACACAGTGTCATTTATGTTTTGATTTTATTATGCATCTTATGTTATTTTGTGGCTTTTAGAAAAGTCTTCATTTAAGGTGTCTGACTGACATCCTCAGTCTGCCCAGTTTTAATATATTTTTATCTTCTTTTAAAGTAAGATTTGTCTAGTTCTGATACCTTGAAAACTTGTAGACATGGTGCACCTTTCCTTCTAGTGTTTGAAAAACATATGAGAACTACTGATATTATTTTGCAATTTTAACAGCACTTTAAATCTTCAGTAATCTCATAATTTTCTAACATTGAAATTGGAATACCTTTATTTAATGATATAATGGTGCAAATAAGAGTTTAAGCAGTTGTCTATATTTTTTAAATGATAGTACAGTACTCAGATTCACATTGAGACTATTGTTAAAAACATAATGTCGCTTCTTTGTGCTTTCACCAATGCAGAAAAATTTGCATCAAATTAATTTTTTATTTTGGCAATTATATTTGGCAATTCAGTTACAGTAGTTTCATTTCTTTTAATTTTTTCCATTTTAAGTAAATCTGATGAAATAGTTTATTTGAAGTACATCAAAACAAAAGGTTGATTTTTATTTTTCTTATTTTAGACTATTATGTCATGCAATGAAAGACCACATAGTGCGTGTCGCAAATGAAGCAGAATTTATTTTGAACCGACAAAGAGCTGAAGATGTCCACAAGCATGCTGAGTTTGAGGTAAGTCTGAAAGTTGGTGCATTTCTGATTCTCTGTTTTCACTCACTTGTCACCTAGACCGTAACCCCATACAATAAGGGTTCATTTTTTTTTTCCTTACAAGAAAGAAATTTACATTGAAAGCATTTCAAAACTAGTTTTTAAAAGCTTTAGTAAACGTCAAACAGAACAAATGGCTTTAATTTCTCATCTCGTTACAGAAATTCATAAAAGTATTTACAGCTTGAAGAAAAGCCCTAATCAGAATGTCTAATGTGATATGGCAGACCCTTAGGTTCACAAAGAACTTCTCTGATTTATTGAAAATAGTAATGGAAATCAAATTAGTATTTTTTTTTTGTTATGTCAGCAGAATATATGAGTTCAGTAAGTAAAGCAATTAATACACTTACCTATGCTTCATGAAAAATAAGAAACAGAAATGTTTTATCAAACAGACATTATTTTAAGGTGATTTTGTTAGAATGTTTTGAATTTTGGAGCACTCTAGAATATTCACCTGCTATAATTTATATATCGAAATACAATATTTCATATCTTTCTTCATAGTTAAGAATCATTGACCATTGGCAGTAAGACTGTTTAAAATGTCTATTCAGTATTAGAAGAAGTAATAGAGCAACTGACTCCCATAACTCTTTAATGTCTATCATTCTTATTCTGAAAAGGAATCAGCTTTCAATTGTTTTTTTTCATCACTGAGTGTTACATTATACAATTTAAATTACATGGTTCGAAAGTGATCCATATGTAAAGAAAACTGTTTTAAAATGTTTTCAGTTGAGCAGATTTTCAATTATTTATACAGAATTAATTGTGTTCCTATAAAAAAAAAACATGCAGAGGTAATGAAGCAAAGTTAAAACTTTATTTTTGATATGAATTTATCAAAAATGGGTTTGCATTTTTATGGTGTTTTATACATTTCAGTATCACTGTTTTTTATAATTTCCAAGCCTGCCTTGTGTTGGCATACATTTGTGTAGATGTAAGTATAAACGTGCAAACATACATTTCCACATTTTAATGTTCAAATGACCTAACATTAAGATAGACTGACATAGTATTAATGATAATAAATAGGTGTATCAATTTATTCATCTATCAGAAAATGTCAACAAGCACCTGGTGGCTAGAAATAGGATCCAATAATCTTAGTTTTGATGAGGTTTTTATCTTCTTGAAACAGCTCTCTTAAATGTGCACTTTGATGTACTAGTTCTTGTGCTCCTTGACCTAGCTGAAAAGTGTGAGACACAGAGATATCTGTCGTCATTTTGAATACACATAACCTTTACTTCATTTTGTCAGAGCAGACAGCAGACACTTGTCATATGGGATTGCAACAACTTTACTACCAAGCTTATACTGGATATTTTGAACATAGGTAAAATCACATTTACAATTAAGTATATGTCAGAGTGAAGTTTCATATTGCCTCAACAATAAATAACATTTGATATTTATCAGAGCATCATGCAGTAACCTAAGATGACAATGGAAGATTGAGTTATCTGCTCTTTGAAGAATACATTGAGGTATAAGATCTGTCAGAACTCTAGACAGAATGAGAATATTCAATTAACTTCCAGCTTCTGTTAGCAAATAGGATTTAGAATATTAACTAAATTCCCTAAAGGAATAGACTTAAGTCAGTCTTATTGTCTGGTGAAGAAACCAACATTTTTCATATATGAAAATTTTCATTACATTTGTCACCTGAAAAGCCTCAGATAGATAAACATTTTAGATGAGTAGGATAAAAACTGCAAGTCATAAAAGAAAATTATGAAATGTAGACGGTGTTAAATGTGAAATTCTCACATACTTAAATAAGACAATGGTTGAAGTCTGAAAGAATGTTTTATAGTTTGTCTTTAATAATGGTGTGAATATAACTGAACATTTTACTATTCATCTACTTGAAAGCAGTAGGGACAAAGAAATTTCTGGTAGTTTTCTGGTATGTAATTGTAAATCCGTCATTTTGTTTTAATAAACTGTATTGGTATATGTTCTGGAGTTTAGTACATATTAATAATTGCTCTCAGCTAGAGACGTGGGGGGATATTTTATTTTTATCCTTTAAACTTTAAGTGAATCATTATGGGTGAAAGTATTTGGTCCAAGCTGCACCAAGTTACTGTGTCTCCTGTGTAGTGGGGAGGCCCTGAACCAGCATCTACAGATCTACAGTTTATCCTGTGACTTGTAGTCAGGGCCGGGGAAACTCACCGCAGAGTGGTTGCTTCGCACTTAACTTTTGTTTTGTTGACCTTTGTAATTGTTCAGGAAAAAAAAAATGAAAATTTAATTTTACTGTCCAATGAGCTGGTGAAATATTAACCTCATTACTAAGGCAGATCATTGTACTAATTGGTGCTTCCCCGTACAAGAAGATAAATTGAAAAATTAATTAACCCTTTATGAATTTGTGTAACCATTGTTCTTTTCCAGATAGATTACTTGAAATAATGTCTGTAAACACAATAGAAAGACCACTGTTAAAATCTTACTGAATGCTAATGTGATCTGTACTAAAAAGGTAGTGTGTAGAAATATGAAGAATAAAATACAATATAGTATGAGGTTAATTTTAATTGCTCTTTTGAATATTAGAAAATTGGATTCTATTCAATGTTGTTGAATAGTGTTACAGCACTGAGTGTTAGTTAAACGTGCGTGCAATAATATCTCTTAAAAGGTATTTTTTAAATTACATGTTTTGAGAATAATCTAGCCTTTTAAATTTATACCTAGAAAATTATAATGGATTTTTTTTAATTAGTCTGCCTGCATTCCTTTCCTTTGGACATTTTTAAAGAATTTTACTAGGAGGTGAAATTGAGTTTGAACTTAACACGATTTGGAGAAAATAAATGGAAAAATATTGTGCTTATTGTACGTAAAGAAAGGATTTATAAAAAAAAAAATAAAAAAACCACTATAGAATGTTCACAGTTTAGAAACAAATTTGCATGAAGTCCAATAACCACAGCATTTATTTTAGACATAGTTTTGTCTTAAAGGAAACATGATGAAAATATTAGATCTTTTCCAGTTTAAAAGATGAGCAATTTTTTATCCATTATGGTTTTTAGAAGTGGTAATATGTTATGAAATTTTTTCAGGTTGTGATATGAAATAGCAAATATACTCCTTAGTTTTGTAGTTAAAGGAGTTCTTATTTAGCACCCTTAGTAATAAAAGAATCAAATGGCTCTTTAATTTTAGATTTTAATGTAATTTACAATCAAAACCTGTGTACATAACTTTTTTCTTGTACTTTTTGCTATGTATGTTGTAGCTCTTATGTATGTTATACCTAAGAACACATGAAACATTTCCCACGAGAGGCTAACTTTTAATAGTTATCCATGGTCACACATAAACACACAGAGATATATGGCTAAGTGTGGTTTTTTGCAATTCTGTTGTCTTTGCCCTTGGTATTTCAATTTTTACATCTTCTAAGTGAATGCCTTTTCATAGATAGTATATAGTAGTAGAACCATTTCAATGGAATGGTGTGATCTTGTCCTCTGAAAAGTATTTTAATGGGTTCTTGTAGTATTTAAAGAGTTGTAGTAAATAATAATTTTAGTGCAATTCTAAATAACCTGTATTTTAGTAAGTGGATGTGCTTTCATTCCTAGTCGCAGTGTGCTCAGTATGCTGCTGACAGAAGAGAGGAGGAGAAGATGTGTGATCACCTCATCAGTGCTGCTAAGCATCGAGATCATGTTACAGCCAATCAACTGAAACAGAAGATACTCAACATACTAACAAATAAACATGGTGCCTGGGGAGCCGTTTCTCACAGGTAACTTGCAAATGTAAAATGTGTGGGGTTTTAAATGTTGTTTTCAAGGTTTAAGAGAAGAGGGGTATTGTGTAACTGAAATATGAATGTGTTATAAGCTTTAATTTACTTAAATGTAGCATGTGCAAAGGTCAACATAATGAAAATGCAGCTCAGTTCTTCAGGTATTCCTGTTAAAAAAATTAATTTAAAAAATATGAAAAATATACAATTTCTTCCATATGTAACTGGTGTAGTGTTTGAGGTTTTAATCAGAGCTGTATTGAGTACTGTTTTTAAAAGTTCATTTTATTCAAACGTGATATTAAACGTTTTCATATATCATGCAAAAAATCAGAGCCTTGCTCTTCTGAATCACAAAAATAGACAGTGGCTAAGGTGCTGACCCTCATGCAGAAGACTTGAGCTGAAATTGCTCCTTTCCTTCATTCAGAGCAAGGTCTTGAACCTGGGTCTGCCATGTAAGTGCTTTGTCTGCAAAAGTGGAGACTACCAAGTCTCTCTCTTGTTTGTCCATTCTAGCCACAAATACTTGATTATTTATTCAGAGTGAAACAAACAAAAGAAATCAAGGTAGTCCTGCTCCCAGATACCCAAAATTTTACAGCATGATTTTCTACATAAATCCTATTTAAATCCGCTCTGAGTCAGGAAGAGCAGAACAGGAAGTTCCCTCTTATTCCTGAAAAACCTTTTCAGTAAGAAAGTAGTTGAAATGAATAGACTAATACAAAAACTTTTCTCTAGTTAAATATTCTTTAAAAATATATTTTTGTTGAGATTGACTACATATCTAGGGTTTAAACCTATTAGAAAACTTGCCAAGTAGTATATTTGACATATCAGAAAAAAGGTTTAATAAATACCACATATATTCTTCATTCTTTTTGTAAGTATGTCTAATTGGTTCTTGCAGTTATACAGTGTTCAAAAAAACCTGAAATTTTTCATGTTCATTACCTAAAGAAATCATTCTTTCCTGGATGATGATGGAGATGTATTAATTTTTTAAGGTGGTAAAAAGTGTGGAAATTCAGTCTTACAAAAACTCTGTAGTCTAACACCAGAGGCATTCTGGTGGAAATTACAAAAATGACAAGTAGAACATTGTGATATGGTTAATTCAAAACAGTCTTAGACCATAAGGGATGCTCATGTTATCTCTAGTCAAGGCGTAAAACTGTGTGTCTGGAAAGTTGAGCATGATGAAAATAAATGCACTTTTCAATCCTTTTAATGTCTTTGAATAATGAATAACAATTTTTAAATAATATTGTTGCTCAAGTTTGTGAATGGCTGCAGTCACTTTGCAGGCTTAAATCAGTTCCTGGTTACTGACTTTTCCATGAAGCTATCTCTTCCTAGGGCTAGGTAACTTTTATCTACAGGATTGTATATGGCACCCTTAAGGGCAACAGTCCATTGCTGCAGCTTTTTTTTCTCCTAAGTCCATGATAGTTTTTGATGGGCCGTAACACAGCTTGACACCTGTGACAAACCTATCAAATTTCATACATCAAACAAAAGAAACTTATTTTATCCCTGTCATGCCACTTCCCCGGTGTGTCTGCATCTCAATTACTGGCAGGGCTGCCTTCCCGTTTTGGTGCTTGCTGTGTTAGGTGCAGCTGTTGGCTTGATTATGTTTTAGCTGCAGGCAGCTGCTTAACCTGGAGAATGGGGGACATGGTGACAGAACAAGGTCTCCAAGTGAGGTTCCCTCTTTGGAGGAGCCAAGCGGGAAGCAAATGGCCTTGCACTGCAGATTTTGTCACATGTGACATGGCAGCTTTGTGATCCAGCACATAAGTGCACCTTTTATTATGAAACTAGTGGATTGTGAATAGGAAGAACTGGGATGACAGCAGGGAGAGGGAGATGCCCAGTGGGAGAGCTTCTGAGCCTTGTTAGGGACCGAGGTCACTCATTCTTAGCGGGAAGATCTGAAAGGCATCAAGGGCAGAAAATGGAGAGAGGTCTCATTAAACTCCTCAGGCAAAGAAGGCATAAACTGTTTTTAATTAGGTAGCTGTTCCAAAACTCCAGTATTGGAGAACATGATGAAAATTGAGATGGGTTTCAAAATTGTACACACCTTTGGTCCTGACTGGCAGGAGACAAAACAGGACTCAAGTCTCTGGTTTTAGTTCCTGACAAACAATTGCAGCATTAGCAGTTTCTTTATTGACTGTACCCCCGGAGATACAGCCTGACTGGAATACAGAGTTACTTTAAAACAAACAAAAAAACCCAGGTTGTCATTCCAGACCTCTAGACTTCTGTAGTGTTTCCATCATTTCTGTCAGAGAAAGTGTTCCCAGTTCTGAAGGTGCCCTGATGGTCTCCTGTTCAACTTGGGACCTGAAGACCCTTCATTGAAACAGAGAATTAAGGAGAGTGTTCTCAGGCCCAGAAGGGGCAGGGGAAGAAACAGGCAGCCAGTTCTGCACAATAAATACTTGAGCAATAGCAATGCCTTTTGACATCCAAAATGGATAAGATAATGGTTAGAAAATATTTAGGAGGACATGAGTGTGATTCTTCAGAGCTTCAGTTCTCTATTGCATACACAGCTGCAGCTACTGATCTACTGATAATTGTAGCATATAATACTTGTACATAGAATCATAAAATCATTTAGTTGAAAGGGGTCTGTAAGATCATCGAGCCGAACTATTAACCTAACACTGTCAAGTTCCTCACTAAATGATTTCCTTAAGTGCCACATCTGCAGTCTTTTAAATACCTGCAGGGATGGTGACTCAACCACTTCTCTGGGCAATCTGTTCTAATGTTTCACAACCCTTTTGGTGAAGAAATTTTTCCTAAAATCCAATCTAAACCTCCCCTGGCACAAGCTGACACTATTTCCTCTTGTCCTATATGTTTCTGTTCATCCCTTCTCAAGATAAACGATTTTTAACTTCTTTGACATTGATCCTCATGTTGCAAAATGTTATGGTCTTATTTTGTCAAATATGGCTCAACTGTAGAGAACATTTTTCCTTGTGTTTGGGGTTCAAGGCAATGAGCTTGTAAGCCTCTCCAGCTTTTGTGTCCGTGTGTTTTGTCTTTGCAGAAAGCAGCAACCAGCATTTGCTATTTAATCTGTGGGTGCCACAAAGTTTACTCTTTGTTCATTAAGAAACAAAGAGGCTATTAAGAAACACAGAAGGCTAGTACTGAGAGGAAAAACAAGAGTTTTGATGAGTGAAATACTATAGTATTTTTAAATTATGAAATTTAAATATATTATCATAAACTGTTCTCAAAACCTTTGAAGAAAGAAGAATGAAATTGAATGGTATGAGTCAACAAAAAATCATATGAAATCTTCAATTCCAAGTTCAATTATAGTTACACATAGATAGCTTAAATAAAAATAACATAAAATCATAGGTGACTCGTATTTCAGTTAGCTTCCTAATTATCTAAGAATTTATGCACGTGAAATTAATTACAGCCAAGTGCTCCACAACTTAAATAAATTCCTACAAATGCAGTAACAATGTACAACCAATACCTGTCCATACAATAATCAATCAGTAGAGTTTGAGTTGGTCTGAAAACCTCTTACTCTTTCATCTCCTGAATAGAAACAGTAAATAATGGTTTTGAAAAAGAAAAACAAACTTTAGTTTTTATTGCTTGTCAGTGCTAGCTTGTTTCCTTTATGGCTTAATGTGAAAACCAAAATTCTTTTCCCTGGTTTCTTGCAAGTGTGAGCATCAGCTCCTCTATAACAAACAGAAATTACTGAATCATCTGATTTTCCTCTACATATCTCAGACAAAGAATAATAGATTTGAAAATAAATCTCATTATTTTGTTACAAATCCTCTTTGTGCCCTCAAACCAAACTAATTCTCTTTTCCACATTTTGGCAATTTGACACTTTTAGGCATCTCCGTAATAGCTTACCCTAAGCATACTAGTTTTCCTGTTTTTAATTTTAGCATTATACCAAAATTAGAATTCTGCAGATTTTTCCGATTCAGATGAGAAATTGATGAGTTGGTTATTTCTTTGATGCATTGCCACTTATTCAGAGTGAGTATGCAACATTCTATTTCCTTGAACTCAGGAAGAATCAAACAGGGTGTTTCATAGCTTAGCATTCAAAGCTTCCTTAAGCCAGCACTTACCCTTAGCTTTTTTCAGGGTTATAGTTTTCATGTCACAACATATGCTTCCTTCTGTCTTCTCTGTCAGCTTCATATGGTGCTTCTCTTCCTCCCCATCTGCTTCTCTCCCCATACGCATCTTTCTTAAAAAAAAAAAAAAAAATTAGTGAAACTTGTCTATACACACAGTTTGAATTCCTTATCGGCCATATGCATGGCTGTGTTTGGGGCCATAAGCTGTTACTGTATTACTTCAGCTTCTTGGTTTTATCAGATATTTCAACTTTTCAAAAACTTTTATTCAAGAATACTGTATATGTAGCTCTACCTTACAGTTTCTATAGGTTTAAGGCAATCTAGGGCAATAAGAAGAGTTCAGAGTTACAATTAGTGTTCTAAATCTAAATATGAAGTACTTATCATAGATATTTTCACATGATCAGTTTTGATATTCACAAGAGTCCTACTATAATGAGAAAAATGATACTTAAAAATGAGACTTGGTTCTCCTGCTTTCTGTGATTTGATGAAGGAGGTTCCACCTACATTAAAGCACTTTACCAAAGAGCAAGTATACAGGGGCTTTTTCTGTTCAAATCCATCTTTGGTTAAACTAGACACCCATAACAAATTAATCATTCATGGTGGAGGGCAGAGCTGTCAAACTCATTCTCTGGTGAAGACCAAATTCGTCTGGGGAGACAGGCTTGAAATAAAAAAGTTTCTTGCCAGACAGCTAGCTCTGCCTTTCACTACAACATGTGCTTCTGCAGAGACTGGGTTCTGCTGGGGGCTGAGAACAGAAAGAGAACTCCCCTTTCCCAAACTTGTGGGGCTTGGCAGTTAAATAAGTTGATTCTGGGGCAACACTGGTTCTAAACCAAATATTTCCAGTTTACATAAAGGAGAACAGATCACAGGAGTTTAGTATGAAGTTGTGTCCCTTACAGCCAGCCTTTGGCATTCTCTAAATCCATCTTTATACTAGCTGCTGTCTTAGGAACTTCAGAGAAGCAGAGAACCTATCCTGTCTCCAACTGCAAATCAGCTTCATCTGGTTTAGCTACTCATTCAGTTCTGGCTCATTTTAACTGCTAGACATAGATTACAAAGGCATCTTTAGAAAGTGGAAAAGATGTAGGACCAAATCCTGTCTGCTAGATCCAGAAGCGTGTATGACATGCCATTGTTAGAGGGCTTCTTAAGGTTCTGCGCTTTTCCACATTCTCTATAAGAACTATGGGGTTTTTATTTCTGGAATTGGTGGAATGTGGGGGTTTTTTTCCCTCTTCAGAATATATATACTTTCAGATTAGCCTAATAGAACTACATGCTTTAGCTTGGTCATTAGCTATCCTGCTACATGTTCCAGATATTTATTTCTGAGATGATTTCATCACAACAAGCATTTAGAAAATGCTTTTCTGTCTTCTGTTGTTTTTACTTAGCTACAGTACTTGAGATACCTTGAGATCAGCAAATTTGTCAGCAGCATTCACATTTTCAGTCCAGTATTAGTCATCCTTCTATAGCAGGTTTTAAACATAGATATGAGTGAGATGATTTTGCTAGTCTGATCACTCTTTTGTAGTATTTGACATTGCAATCCACTCTTTAAGTTTCTTACTATGCTTTCAACCTTGTGGCTGCTCTACATCCCCTACCCATTGCATACCCTCTTTCTTCCTCTCTCTCTGAATGCTTACCACTGTGGTGGAAGGCAGAGAATATTTGAAGGAGTTCTTGTTAATGGTGCTGTGGCATTTGACAAGCATGATGGAAAAGGGGGAATAGAAGAATTCTGTATTCTTTCTAATAATGGGAGGTTAAGTGTAGGGTGCTATTTACAGCATAGAGATACCTGCCAAGGAAAGAGTATTGTATAAACCAGAGATGGGCTGCACAAGTGATTGCACAGTTTGCTTATGTGAGATTTATTCAGTTCTGTATTTGTGCAAGCTTACTCAGTTAACTGATTTGAACTGTGGTGCTGTTCTATGGATTTTTTCCCACATCTGGAAGAAACCTCTTAAGAAAATATTTTCTTTGGAAAGAGGTAGTGTTTTCCAATGTTGAGAAACATATGGTACTCAGGGAAGACTTGTTCAACTCTACAGAAAGACTTGTTTATCTCTAGGAAGTACAATACATTGTAGTTCATATTAAAGGAAGGCTTCTGCATTTTCTTCCACATTATTGCCTCTGCCATAAGAGGACTTTTTTCTTCTTTACTCTTTTTTTTTTCTTCTTTGCTTCAATATATTCTCTGTTTCTGCTTAAATTTGGTTTTCCGCTTTTGTTTCATGGCAAACACAAAGAAGAAAGTTCTGTGAATTTTGGTTTTCTTTATCCTTAGGAACAACAGATCTTTAAATGTCAGCTTTAGCAGTAATCAGAATACAAACCCAAATTGCATACAGTCACTTTAACTGTATATATAGTGACTGGTTTGTTGAGGAGTTTGCTCCTTCTGAAGCCTAGCCATAGAGCTAGTATGTGCATGCACGTGCAGCCATTCAGCTTCCAGGATACCACTCACAAGAACAGCAATAATGGTTCAGACCTGTGGTCCCTCTAGCCCTGTAACCTCTCTTCAGCTGTAACTGAATAATTAAGAAACAGAAAGACGAGACAAGTATTAGGTGGACAGGTCCATCTAATAACTCACTCAAACTCCTTAAATTTTCCACTTAGGATTTCCTGAGGAATCCCAAATTCAGACAGTCTTGATTTTGAAGTTTCCATATCTCAGTAGGGCTTCAATATCCAGATGCCTTTCTTCATGTTTTGCTGCAATTCCTGCAGCACAAACAAGCTCTGCAGTGGTTATCAGCAGACTGGACTAACAGTTTCCAGTACTGGACAATGTTCCCAGCATCTGTGCTCCTTCTTTCCCTGCCTCCAATTTAGATAAAAGTAGAAACTCAGTAAAAACCATAAGAGAGGAATTTATTATTAGGTAGATAACGCTTTCCTGACACGATTATAATATTTTCGCACGTGTCTATCTAGTAATACCTGTGCAATATAGCAGCAGATTTCCCACCTTCCCCATATGTAAGAGCAGAAAGTAAAGACTAAAAAAGGAAAAAAAGCCATAGATGTGAAGACTGAATAAGAAAACTTTATGCTTCTAGAAAGGCCTTGTTTACTCAGAAATGAAAATTCTATGGTTCATTCTTTATTTTCTGACATTAAATGGTTGAGAAAGATCCTATTTTTAAGTCACAATAGGCTTCTTTAGTACCATTACAATCCTGGATTCTTTCCCATGTGATGCTTCAAGTAAATTACAGAAGATGAATGCAAAGCTGTTTTTCTAAGAGAAACATCTGTAGTATTTCGATTGACTTCTCAGACATTTTTTGTTGGAAACATCAGAAATGTGAAGTTTAACCAGAAGTAAAAACCCAGTGCAACAATTTTAATTCCCTTTGTCTCAAAACCTAAATGTCTTCTACTTTTTTATTTGAAATATGTTTATGTCCAGCCATACCACTGTAAAATAATTTGAGACATTCAGAAGAGGGTTTGGAAATGAACTGGAGATTAAATCATCTTCAGACACTGAGGAAGGTGTAATTTGGTACATCTCAATCCCATGCTTTGAATCCCCCTTTCTTTGAAAGGGGGAGTGGAATTATACAGACACCTCAGAAAACCTGTTCCATTTCTTTGAGAGAATTGTAGTTGAGTTTGTACGTACACTACAGGATCATTTTCTTTGTTAAAAATTACATTAATTATATCTGGCTTTAGACCTAGCCTTTCTCATAGTTGTGTCTTCCTAGTTCCTTTTTCCTCATGGCAAGGTGTAATCAGCTAAGATAGACTGATCTGTTTTTCTTGTCTTAGTTGCTCAGATTTTTTTTTGTCCTCCTCTTCTACAGCGGACTAAAACTCAACCTTTGTAATGATTTTCCCCCCCATTTTTAGTTCTCTGTGGTACAACATTTTCCAGTCAATGCGTCAATAATACGGCTCGTCTGATGTAAAAAAGGAAATATTTTATCACTGCTTAGCAGGTTTTTGTTTCCTCATCACCTGCAGTCTTTATCTGTCCATGCTTTTACCATTAACCAGAAATACTCGGTGCTTGTGCCTATTTCACTTTATCTTCTCTTGCTTTGTCTGCAGTAATTTCTAACCTGCTAGGAGCCCTGTCTTGCAGTATTACTACAGGAGAGTGATGGACTGCTGCTGCTCCCAAGCGCCACATAAGAGGTCCTGTTTTCGGGTGTATAGGGAGCAGGGACAGAGAGGCCAGCAAGCAGAGCCTTGTCCCTTCCTTCTTACCTTAATATATCTTAGCAGGAGGTTTCCTTGTGTTTGGTGTTTCTGTGTGCATTTTGTTAGTACAGCCTGTGTATTTATAGATACTAAACTATGAAGATCATCACTGGACAATTCACCTTTCTGATTTTTGAAAAAAATGGCCAACAGAAGTCTCTCTTTCAATTGGTCACTTTTGGTTGCATTTTGGGGGTGTATTTCTTTGTTTAATTGATTGATTTTAGTTTTTTAAAACAGTGAAAAAAAAATTTACACAGGTTTACTGTGACTGATTCAGAAACACGATGTCTGTCATAGATGCCTCATCACTTGAAGGAGGTTACTGTACTTGATTGTATTGCTTTCCTTGTTGATGAAATAGATATGGTAATGCACAGTATAATTCTAAATACTATTTACATCATTCAACTTGGTATTAAAAGTACTGTGTAGGCTTGGTTTTGTTATCTATTTTTTCATGGCTTGTGTGGATTTGGTACATTTGTTATTATAGCATTTACTTTTCTATATAACTGTTTTTTAAATAACCTGTACAATTTGGGGGGTTTTCAGCAGTAATATCTGTTCACAGAGAGGTTTGACCTATATGTAGATATATTTCTTGTATGCTTACAGACATAATACATTTGATGATGACAGATTGCAAGCTTCTCCCAATATTTGGGCTCCCTGGTATATTGATATCTGTTGTCAATAATATAGACTGTTGGGTTGTAAAGCTCCATTGCTCAGGAGTGTTATATTTTGGAGTCATCTGTCATGGATGTGTTATAGAGATAGGACACTATTTATGTTTGTAGCATTTTAAGTAACTCAGTAAAACCCTTTAAAATATACAGAAAAGGCTTATTTACTGTCATCACTGCTCACTTAATCCTGTGACCTTGACATGCTAGTATGCCCATAAAACTCCCAGCAGATAGTTCAATAAAAAAGCATGATAATCACAGTCCAATGATTGTTTCAGCTTCATGAATACACTGTCTTGTGACATAAGTATTTCTTAAACATTCAATAGCACTGAACCTTTTTAAACCCCAATATAGTAGCAAATTGTCCTATTGTCTAGATTACTTGAAAAAACACCAAAAACTTCATAAACCATAGGTGGTACTTCTGTTCAATTTGAGAATACTGACCATTATTTTAAAAAATAGTCTGCTTACACAATGCTAATAGACTAGTATTTAAATTATTTCTTAAAATGTAAGTGTACCTATTTTTCAGATTTTCCTTTTTTTTTTTTTTTTTCACTTTTCTCCCGATATCAAACTAATTTTATTGGAGGAAAATGCTTTTTGGTTTTGTTGCAGTCATAAGCTGAATCTAGGAAAAATGCGTATGTAAGAAATTTCTTTAGATGATTTACTAGAAGCTATGTTTGCACTAATGGTAGGAAGCAATAAAAATGTACATAAAGAGGAAGGTAAATTTTATGTCTCTTACACTCAATTTAAAAATACTACTGAAGCCTTTGGGATACTTTGCCATAAGACTGTGTTAATTTTTATGCATATTGTGCTGTGTGGAAACATGGAGGAAAGTAAAACATGAAATATTTGCCTCATGGCGAGTGGAAGTGTTGATTTGGTATTAAAAAATGTTCACTTTCATTTTCTTTAACGTATAGACATTCAAGTTTCCCATTTCTGTTAGGTAACAAGGCATTGTTTTCAGTCTCTTACACTGAATAGTACTCTAACCTCTTGTGTATTCTTGACTAAAAAGTGGAGTTTTCAAAGTTGATGACAGCTTAATAGTAGAGGAAATTTATTTAGTGAACTTCAGGCAGTATTTTCAGTGGTAGAGTTTCATACTGAACTGTTGAGCTAAAAATCTATGAAAATTAATTGAGTGGAAGCTGTCAGAAAAGAAGACAGCCAGGAGTAGGATGCAATATGTATCTACCAAACCAAAATGGAATCTACTGTCCTTTCTGATTTAATCTCAATTAAGTACTACTGAAAAGCATGAGAGATAATAAATATCTAGCCCACATTATTTGGCTAAATGCCAGACAAGGTTGAATAAGAAAAAAATAGTTTCTTTTGTAACAGTCTTTCTATTTGAGATAATCACTGAGAAAATCTCAGTTTCATACTCTTAGAGGACCCAGACAGACAAACTGTTTAATTGTTCCCCAAGTATATGTCACTTTTCATTTTTAACAGTCTTGGAATTAAAAATGTACAAAAAACATGATTGGAAAATTTTGGGAAAATGCAACCAATTTCTTTGGTAATGGTCTCCATGAAAACTATATCGTCTGGTAAATTTTAACAAAGTATAAAGGTTTGAAGCCTGAAGAAATAAAACCAAAGTATTAAAATTAGTATAAAAGGTAGATTGGAATTTATTAACAAATCAATAGTGCTAGAGATATATTACCAGTTGTCTTTAAAAAAAGGAAAACTACTTTTTATATACAAATTACATTTCTCCACTAGGGTAAATGGTCCTTTAACATATCAGATACACTCAGGCTTAGTTTTTGACTGGGTTATTGGACTAACGATACTGTGTATGTTGTTGCTGTAACTTGGTGATTAATATATTATCTTCCTTGGAAAGAAATAGACATGTTTTTTCTGCAACACACAGGTTTGAAAAATTGATGTACCTGGCCTCCACTGGATGTCCATTCATGCTTCTTTCTGAATAGGCATCCAGTGGAAGCCACGTACATTAATTCTTTTATGTGTGTTTGCAGAAGCTAAATCTACAGGTCAGTGTTGGGTTCTAACTATGGTATTCCCTGTATAACTGTATCATTTGATAATCTTTCGCTAAGCTATGAAAGGGTTTGTTTGCCAACTCTGCAGGGAAATTCAAAGGATTCTGCTGGATACCACTAAATTTTAGACAGAGATCATATTTTAAGAATGCCCTATTTTGAAAGTACTAGAATAGCTCCTTTATTTCAGTCACATTGACAAATTACTAAGCTGGACCTCTCAACACTTCTACACAGTATTCCACTTCTTTAAAAGCAATCAACATATTCTTAATCTGCATACACTAAAATAAAAAAAAAAACTTCTAAATATTTGTTCTCTAGTATTAAGATCAAGAAAAGACATTTATTTTTCTCTTTTTTTGATAAATTTAGGTTTTCAAAGTCCTCACAGTAAGGTTGTAATGCTACTGCTATTTTATGTCTCTCTGAAAGACATAAAATCTGTAGGAAAAACCTCAACTGTAAAAATTAAAAGGCCACAATGGACATTACCTTAAAAGTTAACATCCACAAATTTCTGTATCATTCGTGTTTTAATAGCATTTATCAGATATTAATTCACAGGCAAGTTTTTAGTTACCATTTAGTAAATATTTGTGATTCCTAGCTACTGGCTTCTTAGGTTCTCCATTGGCTCCAATACTCTGAAGTTTTTATTGTTATTTTTCTCCCCACGCTAGTCAGTTTTAGCAGTTGTAAAGGAAAGACATACCTTCTACTGCTGCTTTTTCAACCTTGTTAGAAATTCATTGTTAATATCATCACAGATATGATTAGAGAAGCATAATCCTCAGTGAGTTATATAATTGGCATACATATAGCTGAATGATGACATCTGTTGCAGAAATTTCAGGCACTTGGACAGCTAGAGCAGATGAATTGCAATAGGAAGATTTCCATACTACCTGAGAAACACTGTCTGACTGAGAAATAGCTGTAGGTGTGACTGAAGAGTCATGGTGCAAAACATTTGGGTTCAGATCTGACAGACAACCAAATTTGGAAGGCTTTGTAAGCAGTGGTCCTTACTCTCCAACTTCTTTTCTCATATCTGTCATCAATAGTGAAACTATAAAGTATCGGTCAATCATTTGTATTACTTTTTGAGATGGCTAAATTTCAATATAGTAGTATAAATTTCAATACAGCAGTATTTCAATATAGTAACACCTTTTTTTATTATTTTGAAAGCAGAAAAGAAAGGGGTGAATCTTCTTCCTTTCTATAGTCATGCTCACCTCTTCACACTTTGTTTTCCTTCTGATGCTTAAAAAAAGGCAATCAGCAACGAAATAAAAAAAAATTTTGCTAATCTGCCATCAATGCAGAAACATTAAAGTTTGAAGTCCCTTATGAGCTGAAATAGTTTTGGAGAATTCCAGGAAAGACTCATTTCCTAATGGAAGTTCTAAGTTCTGATATGTCTTCATGTTTTACAGTTTGCATCAAGAAGGAGAAAAGCTCTTGAGGTCTTCATCTGAAGAAGGGAAAGATTGTTGGTATATTCCAAGACTTAGTCTATATTTACATAATGACTTAATTTCTTTTCTGAACCAGCGAGCAATAACAAAGGGAGAACATGGTTTAAAGGATTTCACGAGATCTGTGGATCCTTCTTCAGATTTCTCCCTAGACACAGTTGTCTGTGCAATTCAATTTAAATCCAATTATTTGCCTCCATTTATAGTATCTGGGTGTTTCCTACCTTCCAAAACTTTTCTGTAGACTTGGATCATAGAAGGTTTTTCACTGACACTTTACTGTGTATATTCAGTAGTTTAAACTCTTTAGTATGAGGAAGACAAGGGAATGTAAAATTCATCTTCATCTGAATACTTCATGTGTTGAAATCAAGAATTGAGATGGAAGTACAGCAAAATGCTGTTTCATTTGTGTACTGCATTAAGTGACTGTTCATGCATGCACTTGTCCCATCGTATGGACAGAGTTTAGTTTTTGAGGTTTTCTTCAGTACTGTTGCTTACTTATTTTTATTTTTGTGATATAATTATTTATTTGCATTTTCAGTCTTACACATTATATAGTTGGGCATCTTTGTCATGGAACTGAATAATGCAGGAATATTTTGCATGTGATTTTGAGGATGGGTGAGACTTGTTTATCTGTGGGTCAAGAAAGCAATAGGAGTGAAAAAATGATGTGTTATTTCCATGATCCAAATGTTCTGCAGCAGTAGCAGCAGCTGAGCAGCTCACTGTTATTCAATGCTACATTAACTTTTCCATTAATGCTGGTGCTGTAAAATATGAAGCCCTTAAGCACTGTGAAGTTGCTGCCTTATTTTTGTTCCTTTACATGGCTGCTATATATTTGCATGCTACAACCATTATATGGATAATCACCATCATTACTTTTTAGAAGGTAATTTTCTTATTGTTCTGCATACTGTTAGATACAGAAAAGCCTTAACAGAAGAAAGGATCTTTAAACACATTCACTATAAATGCTGTCTTTTTAGTTATTTGTTACTACAATTAGATGATGGCAGCCTAAGTGTCAAGATATGCTCTGGATTTTTTTTTATTTATTCATTAAATATAAAAACAAAAACCAAAAATAACCACACCTGCTTCTCCCCCCCAAAAAAAACCCCAGAGATCACAAAAGCTCTAATTTTCTCCTAAAAACAAAAATTAAACAAAACTATTTCATTTCATTCCCCCCATTAGGAGGGCAAATATTAAATGTTATTTTGCACCAAGGTGAATTTTGTTATCTAATAAACACTATTGCATTTTCAAAATGCTGTATTTTTAAAAAACTGAATAACATTTGGAGATTGGAATTATGGTTATTCAAATTTCTTGAGTTATTTTAAATATTTGTTGAAAACATACATGTTTGTCGGAATAGTGGATTTATTAAGTGTCGTTAACCAAGCAGAGCAGAAATTCAAGGTACTTCCAACCAAGACATATTGACCATTCCACCCACTCTCCCCTACACAATTCACAGTATAGTTCATATGGGAAAGCAAGATTCTTTCTTCAGCTATGAAAGCAGTCACTTTATGCCCTAAATAATGAAGTTATAATCTTGGTGGTGCCAGTGAGTTGACACCTCAACGCTGAATAAATCATTTCAGTCTTTATCTATGTGCCTTGTTTTCCCCATCTGTAATATGTGAATCATGGTGCTTTGCTAAAAGAATGGTTTGAAATCTGTTGAAGGAAGAAAAAGACCTAAAAATAGTTCTTAATTATTTTTTTTTTAGTTTTATATTTATATTTTATATTTTATTATTTTTATAAATATATAATATATAAGGTTTATTCTTTATATTTAAAGTATTTATATTTAAATGTTATATTTAGTTTTAAAGTATTTAGAGCTGGCTTGCTTTAGTTTAAAACATGCTTCCAACGTAGTTCTTTAGGTTTTGCAGTATCTCAGATTCACTCTGTTCACTGTTTTGATGGTAAAAATCAGCAGCATCTGAATTAGCATCAACATCAGAATAATAACTGGGTGAGTTTGTGTGATGGCTCATATACAGTCCATTCTAAGGTACATTACTACTGCACTTAAGATCTGTTTCTGGCAATTTTGGAACAGGATGAAAAGGCACGTCTGATTTGACTAGCAAGTTCTTACTTCTATGTTCAGTTGAATGGTTCTGTTTCTTTTCTGTGGTCTTCTCTCCCTGTCTTACAAAATTTTTGTGATACTAATTTTTTTTTTTTTTAAATCCAGGTGTTTTGATATTTGCTATTATTTTATTACAGGTACATGTGAAAAGATGAATTTAGTATCCAAAGGCTAAAAATAACATCTTATATTCTATAAAAGAAAAGACTATACATATTGAGCCCTAAACTGACAAAGAAATTCTACTCTTAGTTTCTAACTTAATAATTTAAGAATTTTTTGCAGTTCTGTTTATTAAGCAGCAGTCCCATTGTCATTGTGTTACCAGCACAAGTTCTGAATGTGCATTTACTAATCTAAACCCTCTTGGGTGTTGCCTGAATCTTATCCCTGGACTGTGTGCTTCCAACATAGGATTATGGGTTTTCTCATTTATTTTTCTTATGCTGCTGAGAAAATTATTTTACACTTCTGTCCAGGGTGTATTTCCTCCTAAAACCTGTTAAGTATCTTTTCCATATTTCTACCCTTGCTGGAGAGTATATCTGTATTTACCAGTAGCAATGTGGCACTCAGAAATGTTTTAAGCAGTTCATAAGGAGGCATTAGTAAAAAAAGGAGTAAAGAAAGTAAGTAATTGGTTCAAACTTTTAAATTATTTTTAATATTCTTTTTGGATTGATTAAGATATTTGGGATGGATGAAATAATTTGAAACAAGAAAAGCTGTACAATTAAAAATGTCTTGCAAAATCAAACTTTTTTTAATGAATTTAGTATTTATATTAGTTTGAATGGGCTGGCACAAAAATCAATAACTACATATGATCAAATAACATATAAAACATAGTATGTTTTGAATGCTGAAGAACAACAAAACTTTTAGATAGCACAAAAAGCAGATCAGAAAGCCTAAGGTAGATAAAACCAAATATGCTTGTGTAAAGAGTATTGTTGTGTAAATGTTGTATAAAGATCTTTGTTTCATTAAATAGCTGATTCTACTTTGAGAATTTGTTTTTTCTTTGATATCTTGAAATAATCCTCATCCCTGAAGCATTAAGGGAAGAAAAAGCATTTGGGAAGAAAAATAGTGAATATTTTAACTTGATGTTCTAGTTTTTTCAATTCATTAAAACTGAAAGGAATCTCAAGAAACTTGATCAGAACACAAAGGGAAGTTTTATGATCTTCCTTGGTATGAATCCAGTCAAAGGATTAGCAGTGTTAGTCAGACTCGGAAATGAAAAAGGATATTACTCAAATACAATTTAACAGTGATTAGCTGTTACCTGGAAAAATAGATTTCACTCAATAGAATGCTACATTTTGCTGAAAATCAAAGTTTACAAAATAGATTTCAATATTTTTAGTATGGTGGGTGATGAATGTTCTCCCACAGAGGCTGTATCAGAAAATCAATATTTTTAAAATTGAAACAGTATAGGTTTGTATTGATCCATGTGGCTAAATCAAAATGAAAGGCTTTGTAACAGCTTTCTTAGACAGCCTGCTACCCAGTAATGGCAAACTATCAATTTTAGCTTTCCACTGATAAATCAGCTTGAAAATTGGATGTCAAATTTTTTTTCTTACTTGAAGTAGCGATTTTTTTCTTCCCTCTAACCTTTCTTGATGTGTTAGATTGGTTTATAAGACTAAGCCTGCCTTTTTGAAAGCAGTTGTCAAAACTGACATTTAGATATATTTTGAAACAAAATCTAAACTCTTAAAGCCTAATTTTTTCTACTGGCTGGCTTGCTGGTAATCCTGTATGTACACCTCTGTGTAAAAATATATGAATATGTGTTTAATACTTGAAAATTGCTTTGATTTAATACTTCATGTACTTTATGTTTCTCCCTTTTCTGATTTCTGGAGTTCACAAAGGTCAGGTCTTCAACTGCAGCTTTTAGAAACTAATACCTCAGAAACTATTTCAGCTTTCAATGGTTAGGAAGATTGATTTTTCTTTAATTGACTGATTTTCTTTTTTATTTTGTGTTAAGTGAGGCTTTATGAAATGATAACAGGAATATCAGTTTCAGCTGCAGGTTGCTGGTCCTTAAAACTTGTGTGGATGCCTGCTCATTGTTTTTAATGATAGAGAAAACAGGATACAGATTTTCTCAGAAAAGAGCAAAATCCTTTATAATGGTGGGGGGGGAACCCTTTAATTTGGGTCAAATTCAGTAGTTTTCAGTGGCAGTTAACAGTGCCATACCTTCATGTCTGTACAGCAGAATATAAGTTAGCTCGAGTGGATATTGATCGTGAAGTTTGCTGTTGTATAATTACTTTTGGCTGTAGAAAAATGTGGTGTCTATTGATCTAGATGGAAGCATTTGACTAGCAGTTTCCCTTGGCTAAGAGTGAGTGTCATCTTTCAGCCATGATAAATGGTAACACTCCGGGTCAGCATAATTACTTGGTGCTGAAATGAACCTCCTGTACCCTTCTCCTCTCACACCAAGGAACCACCATAATCATCTTTATCTGAAAGCCATGATTTACTGAACTAACCAGGCCCTTAATAAAGTCCTTTCCTCCCCTTCCCACAGTGTGCACCCACATTAACTGTGGCTCTATACTATGATTGTAAAAACTAAGCTGTTCTGTTCTGAATCCACAAATAGGATTAATTTTTTTTTCCCTAACCCCTGTCAGTTGACCTGGACCTGCAGGAGGCCTCTCTTCAAATACCCTTTTAATCTTAATGTTTAGTATTCATGTAAAAAAAGAAAAAAGAAAAAAAAAATGAGAAATATTAAGGTGTTCATTGTTTTGATACACTGCTTTTTAAGTCTCCGAACCAAGTGTTATTAATGCACTGTAAAATTATTAGTGTACTGCAGTGAAAATTGCTGTATGAATTTATTGTCTGTAGTCCTTAATTTTATAGAATAATGTACGCTCTGCATGTGATGTCTTTCAAGAATAGATGAGGATATCTTTTCACAATTTGCTGCTAGAACAGCTTCATTTAAAATAATTTTGACACCTCATTTAATAGCAGTTTTGAATGTAAGATTTTTAAGCCATTTTTCTCTTTGCATGTATGTCTAATAGGTGACAAATATGTTATCAGAAATAAGAAAATAGTATTTATTGCTAGAACAGAAAACTGATGATTTGTATTGTTTGACACCTTTTTAGTGTGGAGTTTTCCATTTGTTATCAATATTTCATTAAAACTTTGTATCATGTTGTTGAAAATGGATTTGTGTTTACTTACCAGTAGTGTAATATGGCCCTGGGGTAATGACTCTTTGTTAAGTAATGTTAGTTAAAGAAAATCTGGCAATAGTTTTAGATCATTTTAAGACAGCTGTGAAGGGTTTGGATAAAGGTCATTTTCAATGATTGTGCTTAGTTAAATAAATGTGAAGGGTTTTACAATGGGAATCTTGCTTTTCAGTATGCTGTCATAAATTTCCCCTTAACACATCTGGGAATACGAAGTAAAATGTAGTTGTTTCTGCCTTGAAGGCAACGTATTTTATATTTTCCTTTGCTTTGTTTGTTTTCCCCTTATAATGCTGTTTATTCACATAACTAGAGTTCAAAGGTTTTACTTTGTCATAAATTAAATCTTCTATTCTTTGTCAGTTTGTGGGACCTGCTGGATATAATTTCCAAGTGGTTGTAACTTGAAGATTTTTTTTGCTGAGATTTAGTCGTTAAAAGTGTTAAAATTTCTGACAACTCAGCCTCTATTGTGACCCTGGTTCATTGCTTGCTCTCTCCCTTGGCCACAGCTGGCCTCTTGCTGTTCACAGCTGAAAAGTGAAATCAATGCTGGGTCTAACAAAATGCAGATGAAAGCCATTCTGATCATATAGAGTCATTTCCCGTAATTTTATCAGCCTTCAGTTTCTTAAATGATCTCTGGAAATCATTGTTTGTTCATGTGAATACAATATTGAATTTTGTGATAAAATGTCCTGTCTTTCTAAAATGTAATACTTTTTTAAACGTTAATGGTGATATACAGCTCACATTGCCATAGCACAATCTTTTAAAATATCAGTCTGCTCCTTCCCCTGTTCCCTCCTAAAGGGAAGCCTGTCAAAGAACTGCTGGCTGAATCCTGCCGACTCTGAGCCTTTGGAATCTTGTGAATTGAGATTTTTATGTTCTACAAGGCTCAGAGCTGGAAAGTAAGAACTCTTACCACGTGTCAATCCATATTTCCATTGATCTCACATCCTTTTTATTTTTATTTGAGCAAGATTGGTAGGAAAGCTATGTTGCAGTTAGAGGTGGCAGTGTATGATGTAGCTTAATGCTCCAAAGGTCACAGAACTACACTGAGTTTGATGGAAAACAGCCTTTCTCCTTATTTTAAATGGTTCCTGCTTTGATTACAGGCATTTATTATAATTATCAAGAGATTAGTCTGTCGTTATAGAATCCTTGTAATGGAACCATTTAAAAGGAATATAATGGCAGTTTATTGGATTTTGGAAAGGAAAAGAGAACAGATAAAGTGGTGGGTTTTAAATGGATCAACTGCTGCCTTAAGCATAGTGATTTTTTCCTTTTGTTAACTTCGCATTTCTTTTTGTTTCAGTTTTCAGTTACATACTAAAGAAATCACTTTTTTAAAATTCTGAAGATATTTTTAATAACATTTTTGTTGCAGTCTAATCCCGTTGAGTTTAGTTGTTGTAGACATTCCTTCCAAAATGTTCTTACACTGTATGTATCGTAAAAAGTGTACTGTGTGACACAGCAGCTTTTTGATTTTGTTAATATCTCCTTTGAAATAATAGAAAAAAAGAAAAACCACGGTTTTTTGATCAAAAATATGTGTAAAGAAATTATTAATTCCATATTTTATCAGTTGAAGTGCAGCTAAGGTGATTTCTCTTTTATATTAGCAGAATACCATAATATTGGTGAAACCTGGTGAATTTCTTTCATGTTTGTATCAATTTCCCCTTCTCAGTAGTGTACAGTTATATTTACTGCACTTATTCTGAAAGAATAAATGTTAAGACTATAAATCAGTCTTCTTATTTAAATGTTACTGAATACTATTTATGACCTTGCAGTGGATATAAGAACAAGATGACATTGGAAAAAAAATAAAAGCTTATAAACTTTGGGAGTTTTTTAGTAGAAGTTAGTTTATATTTCAAGACCTATGAATTTTGCAGTATGTGTAAGTATGTCTTATCCTTTGTATTAACACCTTCAAAGGTTACATTCTGCTAAAGAATAATTACAGAGCCTAAATCCTCCTGCTGAAAACGTCATACGCTCGTTAGCCGAGCAATGGCATGAGTTAGTACTGCTGCTAACCTGGGGAAGAAAGTTAATTGACTCAGACTTAGTTGATATGGATCTATTTAATAGCAGTGGGAAATTAGCCCCAAAAAACAGTGAAAAACAATATAACAGCAAACTACAAGAATAAGTTCACAAGTCTACTGTTTTAATATTTGTTGGCTGCCAACAGAGGAGGCCAGGGGAGGAGTGTAGTATTTCTCTAGGTGACTTTGTTGTGATACTCCCCTAGCATATCCTCCCAGCTTTCAGCAAATTGTAGCTCAGGGACTTCCTGAGCCAGAGGTGATATCCTTGAGTTTAATAACTTCTGGTGTTTTTTCTCCATCTGTGAAAGGAAATGTCTGATTCCTTTAAGAACTCATTTAAACTTTTGCTGTCCGTGATAGTGTTGAGTTCCATACCTTGAATATGTAATGTGAGAAATTCACACAAAGTGCACCATTGTTTGCTTTGAACTTGTTGCTTGATAACTCTATGTTCTCACTAGGTCTTTTCTTATGAGAAATAGTGAGTCTTGTTGATTCACTGTCTTGGTTCCATTCATGATATTAAAGATCAGTGTCACATCCTTCTCAGTTATGGAGAAGTGTTCTCTCTATGGAGTTCTTTAGCTGTGGAGCTCTGAAATGGCCTTTTTCACCTTCCTGGAGGCTCTTTTAGCAGTCATTATCTTATTCTGGAGCAGGTCTCTGTTAATCCTTCCCTCTGGAGCTATTTTACTTTGTGTAATAGCCAGAGAGAAGAGCATGATACACATATTGTTTGCTTGTGTCTCCTTCCCCACCCACCCTCCCTCCTCCATCTGTAATATGCCAGCCAGGTTGCGGCTTTATTGCCAACAGGAAGCCAACTGGGAATGACTAAGCTTACCTAGACCAAATCCAAAGTCCTACACTGATTCAGTATTTTCAAAAGGGGGAAAATATTAAAGACTTGTGTTCTGAACTGGGGTAATGTGGTAAGAGATGAGCCTGATTCTGAACCAGATTGTAATTCTATGGTTGTAACCCTTTCATTCCCCATTTCAATTAGTGTTTTACTAGTGTAAAATGAGCTAGCATCATCAGAAAAGGCTAACAGTGTTCCATTCCATGAAACTCTGGTGATTCATGGGGAAAGCCTACTGTGTCCACCATAGCTTTTCTTGTAAAATTGTATTTATTCTCAGATAGAATCAGCTGTAGTGGTCTAGGCAAAAATTATTATTGATTTTTATGTTTGAGAGATAAACACTTCACTGGGAAAGCCTGAAAAAATAATTTTGATTTGCTGTCACTGGCTTTGAGAGTATCACTGGAAGATTGCAGGTATCATGGTATATAGTAAATGGTATTCTGGTGCCCTTGGCTGTTGTCATAGTTGGAGTGAATAGTAGTTTCTTCATTTTTTGATATACAATGTGCAAATTAAAAAATACTTTGCTTGCAAATATAACTTGAAAATAAGGGAGAGTGACTGTGATTCTTCCCATTGTGCACATACCTGGAGCACTGAATGACACATAGCAACTCTTGGGCAAAAAGTGAATCTGGGGAGTAAAACTTCTCAAGGCAGGAAGAGATTCCTCTTTGTCTTTCTACAAATTTCCATACAGTCCTGGTGCCGAGTCTACTGCTGCTTTAGGAGCATTATGACTGTATTATGCTCATTTTATTTTGTTGTTTTGGTATGCTGTCAATATTCTCCTATGGAGCAAAAGTAGAACATAGATTTTATTTCTTTCAAAATTTTTTATCTCACACCAGAAAGGCATTTAATATCAGAAAGAGCAACAGTCTAATCAGATTGCTTTCTTCCTGCTTAATTTCAAAGGCCTGCTGCAGGCAAATGAGGGTTTTGGAGATGTTCACTAAACAGTTCTTATTGTTCTTATTTGTAGTGAAAACACCAGGCATTATAGATAAACGAGCTATTAGCAGCTAAACCAACAATCCTCCATAATGTTTCCTGGTTTTCCCTTGTACTCTTGAGTTTTCAGTGTTTCTTGTGAATCTGCTCTGAAGGCAGACTCTGAATGGTTTCATGCCATCAGCCATTTGCGTGATGGCAGAGCAGACCCTAAGGGAAGAAATGTCTGAGACTATGCATTTGTGACTATTAAAACTCTAGAAAATTAGTGTCTGAGAAGAGTGTATTACTGAGAGTCAGTTCTGGATTTTGTGTTTCCTTGAGTGTGGGATTTTTAGTGTGTTTCTTTTCTACTGCATTAGCTGTGCTGAAGGCTGCACAGATATTTATGAGTTATCAGCAATGGGCTTTTGGTTGTGCAAGGACCAACAGTCCTGCTTGCTGCCCAAAGGCTGGTTAGACAGCATCAAGACTTCCTACCAGGTAAACAAATTTTGGCAAGGGATACGATTACTGTTAGGGAATAAGTTCTGAATCATACTGTTTTCTCACTGTTCACCAAATCACTACAGTAAGAGATATACTGCAGTTGTTGTCAACTGTGGGTTTTTTTTGTTATCAATCTGTTGAGTTATACTGCCTGTTTGGGAGATAATATTGCTCGTATCAGGATTCATAGCACAGTATTTATAGCACAGTGTTGTAAGTGTGGTGGAAGGTAAAACTAGAGTATTTTCATAGCATTTTATGTAGAAATCATGGTACAGTGTCATTTTCCAAAGCTCTCTCTGAGGCTAAATAATGGAAGTATTACATATATTTTACATGGGATAAGATAAATTGAAGCAGAATGCTTATTTGCTATTAACAGGAACACGTTTTGTGTGTCCTTTATTTTCCCCCTAAATCCCCACAAGAAACTTTTGACAGATTTAATGTCAAACTTAAAAGATCTGTTGGTTTCTTTTCCGTAATTCAGCTTTACTGCTTCATGGGAGGGTATTACTATTAGAACAATAGTAGATCCAATATATTTTGTACCTTAGTTTGTATGTGTAGTTTGGAACGCATCACTAATTGCAGAAATTACAGAACATCTACAGAAAGACAAGAATGCTTCAACTCAGTGAGTATGACTAAAGCATCTTAATTTGGATGGTGTGGAAAAAGAAGGACTCATAGAAGGTCTTATTCTATAAATATCCATAGGCAAAACAATATAGAGGAAAGAACTATTTTTAAGACAAGAGGGCACAGGCTTAAGCTCTGCCAGGGGAGGTTTAGGTTAAATATTAGAAAGAAGTTCTTTACAGAGAGTGATCAGGCATTGGAATGGCCTGCCCAGACAGGTGGTGGATTCACCGTCCCTGGAGGTTTTTAAGATGAGGCTGGATGAGGCACTGAATGCCATGATCCAGTAATTACAGTGGGGTTGGGTTAAGGATTGGACTTGATGATCTCAGAGGTCTCTTCCCAACCCAGTTAATTCTATGATTCTATGATTCTATGATTTTGTCTTCTACTGATAGGACAAGGAGCCTTATGCTAGTTCACTTAAACATTAGGAAAAAAAAAAAAATCACAGCTCTTGAGCAGTACAAAGTACAGACCTGACATGTGTATTCACTGTCTTAGTCACATATTGCCTTGGTTGCTTAAGTAAAGTCTATATACTAGACAAAAGCTATTCTAGGACTGTATTAGAGTTATTTATTTAATTAAAAGTCCTTTAAGTCATGAGATGAAAATGAACTCTACATTCATTTTCTGTATTAAAGATTAATAATCTTTCTGAGTGATTTAGCAGCTCTCCCCACTGGTGCCAGTTTGTGCTACAGACAAGGGAAAAACCATCTGTGTCTCCTGATTGTCACTCAGAATTGCCTAACAGAATAAGTAGCTAATAGGAAGTAAAACATTAAAAAGTATATCCAGAATAATGGATTGTCAAATACTTTGCATACAAAAATTCTTTAAAGTGTATAGTTCTTGTTTTTTCAAAAACCACAAAAATAGAGATTTTATTTTAAGACAGAAAACAAGGAAGGTGTCACCTTTTTTTTTCTTGTTTTTTTTGCTATCTCGTATCTGCTTCTTCTCCTGTGAGATTTTCAGAGCCCAAAATAAATCATTCAGTCATGCTGATATATTTTCGGATGTTTTATGGAAGACTGTTTCTATACTTCTGAAGAACCTCTTGACTGTCAGAAATAAAGTATATAGAGAAAAGTTTTGGTTTACTTGCCAAGCTAGCTTTTTAGCTCTCACAAAAAATTCCCAGGAACAAAAAAGATCAAAGTTAAGATTACTTCAGTACTTATTTGATAGTATTGTAAATATGGTCTCTATTAAAAATTGTATAGCAGTCATGGCCATGCCACTTAACAAGTGTTTATTTCATCCATACAAGTTGCATTTATACTCCAGACAAGACATATCCACTAATTGAGCCAGCATGTCTTTGGTTTAGTTCTGAAAAACAATATTGGGTTTAAAGCTAAATGTGTGCTTTCTCTTAACTAATGCTGTACTTCTGGATGACACTTAGGAGAAAGAGAAATCTGTCCCCAAAAAACTTTCAGAATGCATAAAACTTCAAGTTTCTCTAAATTTTGAATTCAGATACTTCCAATTACCAAGCCTGAAGTGGTATTTTGCAAAAATAATCATTCTGTTTAAATAGGGTATTATTAGACTTGCATTTCAATAAACAGCTCTTCATGATGTCAATTAAAACAATTGTCTAGGTAAAACTTTATTATTTATTTATTAGATTTTGATTATTGTTGATAGGCCTCAAGGAAGCTAATTATTTCATCTCAATGCCAGGTTTATAAGTTAGCTGTCTTTAAACAGTTGCAGCTTGAATAATTTATAAAGGTTTGAAACAATAATTCATTATGGATTTTTAATAAATAGTGTACATAAAAAATAAAGCTGTGTGTCTTAGTTTTAGAATAACACTTTAAAATATTTAGATAAAGCATTTTCTCTTTCTTCTAATTAAAGATTTTGAGAGACTAAGTTTCCATTCCTGGATGCCATAGCCTTTGAGCCATGACTTACAAACAGGAGTAACTAATGGGATAAATCCTAGTGTCTACCTCAACCATGCTGTTTCTGTGAAAAGCACTGCTCTAGATTTTTTGATAAGTCATTGCTGGTTTGTCTTGAAACTGGACTGTAATTTGTATGCTCAGTAGCTTCTTCAAGAGTTCTTTCACAAGAAATTCAGACACCTTAATCAGTGCATCTGGAATGGAGCAGACAGTTGGGACAGCATATTCCTCAGCAGTCACATATGTTATCCCTACTTAAAAGTCTGAGCCTTTAGTGTTTGACCTTTAAGTAAGCCAACAAGGCACCAAAGTTTTCAAGAGCTTCAACAAGCTCTTTTACTTTGGATGCCCACTTTGAAATCTGGTTTTTCAGTTGTCCAGGCAAAGTAGCCCAAACTGAGCCAAATTTTAGCTGCTGTTTAACTCCTCTAGAGTTGCAGACAAGTGATAAAAGCTCAGATTTGTTTTTTAGAAGCTAGGATCCTGCTGTCCCTATATATATATTTAACATGATAGATAAGATCTTGAAATACAAAGTAAAGTGTTTTTCTTGTAAAACATCCCTGCTTCATCAGAATATCTACAAAATCTCAGAAATTCTGCATTGTGTGGATGTAGACTCTGTGGGGGTGCCATTAAAAACAAGCTGGGGAGGGATCCCAACCTCTAGCTTTGTTTACTGGAGTTTCTTAATGCAGTGGTATTATTGTCATTCAGAATTCAGTGGGAAAATGGATTGTTATGTTTTGAGGGTTTTTTTTAAATGTCTCTTCAGAAAAGGTAGAAAGAACCACCTAAAGAATCTAGCTGTGTTCATTCCACTCAGGAGCAAAATATCCTATCATCTACATAAGTAGGGTAGTTAGTACTCATGCAGGAGGCAAAGGAAGAGGGGTCTCTGTGAGATTTGAATTAAATTGTTCTTTCAGTCTTCCCTTTTCAGTACTGTAGCTGAACCAAGCAAATAATACTACAAGGCCAGTGTTGTTTTGGGGGGAGTTGAGATGGGGGTGGTTTTTTAATTAATTTCTCTCCAGAAAATGAGTCAGACAACAAAATGCTATATTAGAGGAAAATATAACTACAAGAAAGAGTTCTCTTACTTTTCAGTGGTCATAACACCAGTTTATTTGTTTTTTCTGTAACCCTTGTTCACCTTCCCCAGGCAGAATTGAGTCCCTATGCTTACTCAAGTGCACTTTCATGTTCCTGGTTGAGAAGCTGAACAGAAGTGGTGATCTGTATTATCACATGAATCCTGTCTACAGAGTTACTGGAAGAATATTTATTTGAAGCTCAAAGAATGAACTACAATTAAATACTTGATTTAAACAAGCAAAGAAACAAAACCTAATTCTGTAATTATTTTAGGTAGTTTCATAAGGACCGTATTTATTAAAGTTTGTTCAAAAAATACATCCTTATGGCAAAATTAATAGCTGCCCTAAAACTTTTTCCATTTAAGTTATTAAATCAGCGTTTCACTGTGTTAAAATTAAGATAAAGAAGTTATTTTCTGAGATGCTTATCTGATTTTTTGTGGATTATAGCTGCAAAATCACAGAATACTTTCCAGACAATTTTGACAGAAAGTCATATAATTTCATGAGAACTTCTGGTTTTGTGTTCAGAAGACACGCACTTCTATTTTTCTTTTAATTTGACACATAATGTGTTTAAGAAACAAAATAATATTGCTACCAGCAGGTGATATACTTGTAAAAATAGTAGAAGAATTGAATGGAAATTTCATTTTAAAGTGCATTTAAATCAAAAAGCATTGTTTTGTTCAAATTTTTTGGTAAAAAATTATGGCATTGTAAGTTCCCTATGAAAATGCCTGATTTTTTTCTCTGTCATTTTTCTAAATTAATAAGTTCTCCAAATTTTTTATTTTCATGTTATATCTCCTACCAGCAGGAATGTGTAAGCTAATGTCATGGTACCTATTCCAGATGTGACGTTATAACAAACTTAGTAGACAAAATGTAAAACAAATGGATTTTTTTTCTTGAAATTGGATGATCATTTGCTAGATAGTTCAAGTTTTGTGTCAGTGAACCTTTGAGATATTTCTACATTTGTAGTAAGAAAAGCTGCACATTTAGCATGGAATACATTGTACTTAATTTTTATCCGTTTATAATTATGCTTCTAGTCTAAGCCAATCTGTCTGTCTCTTTTTGGCAGTCATTTATGAAAGGCAGAGGCAAGCCCAATACACTATTTATTGCATCTTGGAGTTTCTTATACAGTGGCATCATGGTAGTAGTTATGAAGTCTTACTAAGTGCCCATTGTGCTGAGAGAGCATGACATAAAAAAAAGTATTAAAAATAAAAATATCCTAAACCACTCTATGTTCTTTCAAGGTATTTTCCAAAAGTGAATTGTACACAAATTTTCATTTATCTGAAACTATAAAATGGCCTTTTGGGCTTTGGGAGGTTTTTTTTCCTTTGTTTGGAGTGATGGTAACACATTCTGAAATAGAATAAAGGTTCCAAATCAGACATCTGAGGTAAACCACAGAATATTGTTCCAACCACTTTTTTTTCTTTTTAAGATAGTTTGTCTTAATTTTAGCCTTCAAATTTACTTCATTTTAGTGTTTCTAGGAGTACAAATTATTATTCCTAGAATTTGGTGCAGTTGCATTCAGTTGTTACTGATATTTTATTACAAAAAAAACTCTTTGTGATGCTGTTAAGTCAAACACTGACAGTTTATGTATCCACCTTTCATGTTGCCTCAGTTTTCATTCAATGCCATTGGATTAACTGAAAGAAACCGAGTATATAACTTTAGAAAATTGCATATTTCATTTAGCTGTACTACATGTAGTTTGTCCTACTATATCCCATTAATATTTTGATAGATTTGTGAAACTTATCTTACATTACTTTAAATTTATGTTAAATCAATTTAATAATTTTAAAATTTCTACTTATCTTTACTTTTTATGTTGTAGACATTTATTTTTATTTCTGTTGCTATTTTTAAGATGTATGTAGCTTTTTTCTTTCTCCCTCCCTTCCCCCCCCATATATCTTTATGCATAGTTAGTCTTATTTTCCTAGAACTACTGATTCTTGGAAAACGTTTACTACTATTTAATAATATAACAGTCATTCCAGATTTAACATCTCATTCTGAACTTTATAAATAATCTAGACAGTCAGTAATTTGTTAGTCCATGTTTGTTTTTATATTCGTTATCAGTTTGTTTCTTCAGACTCTATGTAATATACTAAAATCCACAATCTCAGAAATTAACTGCCTTGTAAGTTTGTGGTTTAAGTGCTAGAAGAAACATTCCTATTGTCATAGCCTCCCTCTCACATCTGACATTGCTCTCCTTTCCAAAATCTCCTCTAACTGAAGACTAATACAAATGGAGAGATTTCTGTTTCCAGCTTCCCCTTTCTAGTTTTTGTCTTCTGAGCTTTGGTTTCCTCAATTTTTTCACCCAAATAAAGTCACAGAAGTTTCTGGAGTTGGAGAGTTTAATTAAGAATGTGCATTAAATATACCTTTTCCCAGTGCCTTAAGAAGAAAATAAAAGCCGTATAAAACACTCCCTCTTTTGTGGCAAGGATGTTACCTTTTAAAACTCTTCTTAGGAAATTCCTCACCGTGAATTTAGTGGATCTCTAATTGATAGTCATCTTCTGATATTTTTTGCTCTCTTTTCATTTGTAGCCAATACCCTGTTCTCTCAGCTTTGTCCTTCATTATTAATGCAAGACCATTAGTAACATAATCATAGGAGAGAATCTGTGTTGGCAGTTTTCCTTCTGCTTTTCGAAGGTGACTCCTCTGCTCCTATTCTGATGATCTGTGGTAGTATTTGCTGTTACTTTAAGTTCCTTTGTGTTCTATTTCACCCTTATTTCAAAGTCCACGTGGAAACCCTTCCCCTCCACCCAAACCGTGAAAAGCAACAACACAGAAATATCAAGCTCTGTAAAAGTTTGCAGGTTTATGAATTCCAGCCATCCTTCACAGGTGTAAACAGTTCAGAACTTTTTATTTCCTGTTTTAAAAATTTTAGCTATCTCACACTCTCCACAGGGAAACTTGTGGGTCAACTAGTATGTAATCTGCTGGTAACTTCTGCTGCATATATTATTAATTTTGTTGAAATGAACTATTTGTCCCTTTTTCTGTTCATAAAGTAATCATAGAACCCCACAGATCAGCCCTAAACTTCACAAATTTCTAGAATTCACTGCCTTAAGCAAAACTAGCTCAAATTCACAAGTCTCAAAAAATTATAGAATGTCTAACAGGCATTCTTGATAACCCACTGTTCATCTATTTATCCATCCATGATTGACATGGATTTATTTCTCTTCCCATCCATTTCCACAGTTGTTTCTCTTCCACTAGTTTCCATAGTCATTGGATTTCTTCTCATATTTCTATTCCTTTACTACTACTCCATTTTTTCCAGCTCAGTGCTGCTTTTTCTTCACCAATCAATAATAACATTTCAAACCTTTTATGGTTTTCCATTTCCCAGTATCCTGAAAAATATTCCTAGAAGAAACATTTCAATCTGTCCTTCTGTTTCATTCTTGCTCCAGTGTAATTAATCCAATTAATATGATCTGTTGGTTAGACCCTACAACTTTTCTAATTCCTCACTGCCTAACTCAAGACTTTTCTATCAAATCCTTTTTCATTTTTAGGGCTCTGACTTCATCTACATTGCTCCTCAAATTCCACCAATCATTCCTGTCTCATTTATCTTCTCATTTTAATTTTTCCCATTTTGGCATCCCTAAACAGGAGGTACAAAAATACCTCTTGTCTCCCCTGACAATTCTGAACCTGGCAGTGCTGGCATGCCTTCTAGCTGTGTTGCTGGGCTGTGAGTCATTTAGCTGGACTGCTGTCCTCTCCACACCACCTGCTCCAGTGCCAGTGACCAAGACACTAACCAAATTCACAGGAAGCTCCTTTGCTTTCTCTCTCATTTTTATTCATGCTAGTTCGCACTGATTAGAAATACAAGATAAACTGGAAAAAAAAAAATCTGGTGGTCGTTCACCATCTAGCTATCCCCAGGGAAATGCTATCCCTAACCAAGAGCCCTTGCTTGCCCACTGCCACAACTACCATCCCCCAGATTGCCAGCACCCTCTTCACCAGCTTCTTGTGTTCGTGACTGCCTCTTTTCCTGCTCTTAGATCACCTCACCAGTTTGTGGACATAACTTTGTATTTTACTGATATCCTATGCCTTGGAGCTCTGCTTTCAGCAATTCATTATCATCCACGTGAGTTCCCTAGGACACGTCCAGACAACTTCTTTCAAAAATAACAGCATGATACTTCTCATTAATTGAATCACTCGACATCACATTCATTAAAAAAAAAAAAAAATTCTATATTACTTGAATTTTCCTAGGTATTTAGCATTTTTCTATTTAAATGGTAAGCTCTTTTTCTAAGACTTTTTTCCTTCTATGCTGAAACCGACAAATATACTCCTGATGGTAACAATTCTTCATATGTACTTAAGAGAAAAAAAATAAAAGTTGTTCTCATGAAAATGCCTAAACATTTTTTTAAAAAATCCTAGGTTTAGGATTTTTGAAAATTGAAAATCCTTTTTCAATTTTTATTACATTAGATGTTTCTCAGTTTCACTGACATCTTTATTCCTTGTGTTGGTATTTACAGGTTTGAGTATTATTGGTATTATTTGTTTAGTAGTATTATTTTTCGGTACTTCTAGTTTTCATTCCAGGATTCTCTAGCATACCCTTTGGAAAAAAAAAAAAAATTGTAGCTCTTTAATTTTTGTTACTTAAAAAAATCTTTGTGTGTGTGTGTGTGTGTGAAGTAACTACTGGAGTAACTATTATGTTAATTGATGTTTCTGATATTTGTTTCTTTCAATGTACAGCAAGGCTTTTCTTTCAGCCATTATAATGTGGAATGTTACATTTGCATGCTTGTCTCCTCATCTTGATAGAATCAGCAAATACTGCGTCTCCTTCAAGCAGAGTCAGAGAAACCTTCGTTCTAAAACAGTGACTGTATATTGCTATACCACTTCTGAACACTATTAGCTCCTTTATTGTTACAGAAGATTTTTGCTACTTGGATCTCCTGGCAAATAGGTTTATATACTGGTTGTACTTTTTAAATGTTACAATTATTGGATAAGTAATAATTTGTATTTTTTGTGGTTTAAGTTTTCTTTTACTTACTTTTTTTTTTTTAATGTCACAGATTTTCTGTTCTTTATATTATCTTAGGGAAATGCTGTATACTTTCTAATATACTTTATTTTTCTCAGTTTCAAAACACAGAATTTCATGCTGTGACAAGAATTGTTTTTCCTTTTCAAAATATGTCACACAAAAAGCAACCAGGACTAATTCTTGAAATTATAGATCATCAATTCCTTGCCTTTTCAATGCGGTTTCCCAGTATTACAAAGACTATGGATTCTCTGAGATCCTTCCAGTTCTGTGACCCACCTCTTTTTCAAAACAACTTTTTCCCCTCCCCCCATGCCTGCAGGCTTGTTCCTCTTCATTAACATACTCAAACTTAATCTCTTCCATCTGGCAGCCCGTAGTTTGGGCTGCAGTCTGAGGATCTTTTAGGGACATTTGTGCTGCTACTCTCCACTGTTTGTATTTGCCTCTAGTTGCTGTAGCTATAGGTGACATACAGCAAACTGCATTTGTACATGAACAGGGACTGGGTTTTACAGCCTTGAAGCTACTGTCACGGATGCTGACTGCCCACAGGGTGGACAAAGACCTGCTGTTTAGGACAGCTAATATTCATAAGTTAAAGAAACAAACCGTTCCTATCCACTTTATTGCAGCAATGGCCATAGGAGTTAACAGAAAATCTTTTCAAAAGTTGTCTTTTAAATATTCAAGCTATGGAGATGTTGTGAAAAGTTAGGCATAATTTTGCTGTGCAGGCTGGCTTGACATTCCTCTTAATTGTTTTGATGGCAGAACACTTCACAATTTCTCCTCCAAGAGGGTAGTTGAGCTACCTGAAACACTTTAGTCTGTCTCAATAATCTTTGTCCCTAAATATATGGACGAGGTGTTTGGTATTATTACAAGATTCTTGTACAGAATTCTAGGCAGATCTGAGTTTTAGAGCACTTGGGAGACTTCAAAGCTGTTTGCTCTAACTTGTCAAAGTCCACCTTGACCACTAACAGCGCTTTGCCTTTCCATGCTGGCCTTTAACAAGAAAAATGTTGTTTGAAGCAGGAGAACATAAACATCGAGCAAACAGTGATGACAGTGACACTGAAACAGAATTTGTAAACCTCCAGTGACTGTAGTAAAAAAGGGTTTATTCCATTAAAACATGTACTTTCTTTGTCTGTATTAACTATATGAAATACTGCACATGTGACATTTGGGATTAAGTTGCCACATGCACACTGTTCCAAATAAAATTTTTCCATGTTAGTAACCTCTCAATATAACTGTTTTTATGCCAGACGAGAAAGGTTTATATTGGATGATACTATAGTTTATAATGAAATTATCTTGACAGTTAAACTCATGATGTGGACTTCCTTGAATCATGTGGTTTAGGGTGCATTTTAAATAACTGTTCAGTTGAATGGATATAGATATATTTCTTTTTTCTTTTCTAAAGTCTGTTGAAGTAGCTCATGAATGATGCTATAAACTTTTAGTTCTTAAAAAATAATTCATTACAGTTTGCTTAATGTGCACTTCTTCATTCAAACAAGCCTGATTCAAAATGTCACTTAACTGGTATAAGATATGGAGCAATGAGAAATTACATATAATCTAGTTGGCTGTGGAAATAAGGATTATTAATAATTTACATTATTAAGAAAAGTAAAGCTTATTGAAATATTGTACTTGTCACAGAAATAAATTACTAAAATTACTTGATTTAGTCAAGTCACTTCAAGGAAAAATGCATGATAGCAAAAAGAGATATGGGTGATTTGCAGACGTGCTCTCTTCTAGGAGTGACTTGTGCCTAGTAAATAATAAAAAATGTAGTTCTGCTGATTTACAGCCATCATTTAGAACTACCTAGTAGCTACCTAAAGTCCTGAAAAATCTTAAAGCCTAAATTATATTCACAGGATTAGAATATAAATATTTCTGAACCACTATGGGCTAGACAATTTAACACTGATTCAGTCCATAGTGCTGGACTTTTAGAGCAGGCTAACTTCTTAGTTTTAGGTTGGAACTTGTGGCTACAGTATTCTACTTACTAGTATTTTTAATCTAATCCAGAGATGTAATAATATAACTTTTTAGGAAAATCCCTTTTTCTGTCTATAATTCAGGTTATAAAACTCAACCATTCAAAACTTTCTGTAAGTGGAGCCATCAGTTTTTCAGGTGTCTGATTTCTTTCTAAAACAACATAGGAAAAGTATCTTGTCTTTTTATTGAAGATGTTGCTCGAAGAGTCAAAAATAAATCTTAGAGTAATTAGTTGAGATTCAGAAACCTGTTCTTTAGGATTGAGATACCATCTTCTAGTATCTGGAAGTTTGTAATAACATTGTAGGATAGACTTCTATAGAAAACTGTGAGAATAAATTTCAATTCTATTTTAAAAAGCTATATATATAATTTGTGATTAGGAATAATATTTGTGTTCTGTTTTCTCAAAATTTTAATTTTGCACTCTTATTATGTATTTTAAAATTCAGTCCCTGGTGAAATTGTAACCTTTTTTTAGATCTGCAAAATAGAACGAATCCTCTGACACTTTCATCACTTCTGTACTTGGCACTTCATTAAAGTAGTGGCTTTAAAATCTGGTTTTCTTTCAGATGAGAATATACAGTATTCTTTAGACTGATCAGTCAAAGTAATGGATTACCAGATTAAACATATTAACAATTAAAAATTAAAGAACAAATTAAAAATGAATTTGTATACTTTTTGAATATTTTTAATGTCATTTAAATGTTTTCTTACATAGTTGCATCATTCTCATCAACCTAAGAGTCTTTTTTATTATTACTGTCAAGACACAGGCCATTTCAGAGAACTCTTGTGTTTAAGAGAGTTTCATTAGTTTCTTTACTTCTGTTCCATTATGACTTACTCTCAAATGGAATTAAAAAGGGAAAGTTTCTTGCCTTTCAAAAAATCACTCTGATAAGAAGCCTTTAGTATTATCTTTGATATCATCAGTTTAAAATACAGACTTAGAGTTCACAAGGAGACTTTCAGCTTTTCCTTTTAAACCATGGGGCAGTTGTCTGCCCATTTTTTTATTCATATCACATCAGGGTCAAGAGGATTTAACAATCACAATAAAATTACTCAGTGCTCAGCCTAGGAGGAGAAGTGATGGACTCGTACTTCAGACTAACATACCTGTGAGGAAAAACTGTATTATAATACAAAACCAAAGTAAGCTATTTTACTTACCAAAGATAATTAAAGATGGCAAGATAGTTCTATAGGACACTGCAGAACTATGTGTCTATAGGACACATTAATGGCTGGGCCATTAATGCTGCATCTTCCCGCCTGGAAGCTCAAAGGCACTGCCTCAGCTTTAAACAAGGTGCTCTGAATTGCTCTCAAAGAGGAAGCAGCTTCCACTGAACTCTTGAAGTTGCCTCCTCACTGCTTTTAAATAAGTAAAAGGCCTGTTCTGCAAGGCAGCAGAGTAGGACCTTCACACAGACTCAAGAACCATATAGTGAAAATGCCCTTCAGAATGCAAAAGCCACCAACATTGGCTAAAAATTATGATGTGCTGCATCTGAAAGTTTGTAAGTGACTGGAAGTTAGGCTGCTAGATCCACTCCCCTTGGTGCTCTGCCCTCCGGAACTGATCCAGGTCTCATTAGTAGTAAAGTTGGACAATAATTCATGAAAGCATTAAAAAAAGTGGTTAACTGGACTGTAAAAAAAGAAAAGGTCTGTTCTATCTTAGCATATGTCTTCCTTTCCTCTGGAAGTGGCTACCAGTGCACAACTTCTCAAAAGTAAGGCAATATAGAAAACAGTAGCTGAATTAATACCTAGAAAAATCCAGCAAAGATATAGTCTTTACCTATGAGTAAAAAACTTTTCTCTTTGTTGTTGTTGTTGTTGTTGTTTGTTGTGGGTTTTTTTTTAATTTGCCTTTTGACCATGTACCTCCAGGGTATTTCAATATTGCAGATAGATTGAAAGTGACTGGTTCAAAGTAGTGGTTCCCTGGTTATGGTCTGCAAGGTCATGATCTGCAGAATAATTTTAAGTATATAGTATTTAATTATGAGCTTGATGATAAGGATGCATCCACAAACATTTTGGGTATTTGCTAGTGATCCAAAATATGCTCAAAATGTTGGCTTAAAATACAGCTTTCCCCAAATATTTTATAAAAACATGTGGGAGGTTTGTGTTGACAAGGTCAAGAAGTTGTCTTAAAGCAGAGCTGGTCATTTTGTTAGAACCAAAGTCAAATACCAGATGATTATATATGTGTTTGTTTTGACTTTAATATATATTAACAATGGTTTGTATCACTCTACAGGAGTTTAATATACTTTTTAATATAAAAGGCAATGTAACACAAAGATGGCCATGGTTCTTAATGGCTTGTATTAGCTGGAAGCTATAAAATCATCCTAGTACTCTGTTAGAGCTGGAATAATAATTTACCAAGACAATTACCGCATGGTGGAACTTTTTTGCTGCTCTAATTCAGTGTTATTAATAATGAATAAAATTGCAATTTTCTCAGGTTGCTAGGGGCAGTGGGGAATTATTTCAATGAATATTTCAGCACATTAGTTTAATCATTGTTCACAAAATTCAAGTGGGCAATATTTTATACTTCTAAGTTCAGTCTGCTAAGGGACCATAGTCATTAAATTGCAAACTATTTGCACTGAGGTCCATTCTATGATTTACTAGCCTTGTTAAAAACACTGTAAAAGAAAGCAAGCTGTGCCATTAATACTTGTAATTTGATGCTGCATTTGTTAATGGGCTCAGTGTGATTAATGTTTTTAGCAGCGGGCAGAACATTTTGAGACAGGCAGTGCTGGGGTTTATAATATATAAATGCATGTAAAGAAATACTAGAATATTTTAAGTTTTAGTAATACATGGTTTTAAAAGGTTGTATATCTGAAATGGAAAAGCAGCAGTGAAATTATACTGTAGTGCATGTAAATACAATTCAAGCCGTGGTAGGTGCTGATGTGTGTGTTCTTTATTTTCTAGCCAACTGCATGACTTCTGGCGCTTGGATTACTGGGAAGATGATTTGCGCCGACGGAGGCGATTTGTTCGTAATGCTTTTGGGTCTACTCATGCTGATGCTCTCCTAAAAGCTGCTGTGGAATATGGTCAGTATTAGCTCATGCTTAAAAATATAGCTCATGATGTTTTCTTGATGTCCATGAATCCCTGAGAATCATGTCTCTTCTTTTCTAGTGACAGTGCTGAGAATTCCTAGGACAACATATTCTTAGAAAAGTAATTCTTTCAATTCCTACACTGTAATGAACCAAAAGGCATGAGCTTGTGGGCTGTTAAATTCTCTGATCCCCAAGGGATTCATATAATACTTCTCTAGCATTCCCAGACATTAGTTTTGAGACACTGGTAAAAGCAGCTAACTTGCCTCTCCAGAGTGACTGAACAAAACTTTTAGATCATCAAACTAATGTGTCATAACAGTTCCACTGGAGACCTTTCATGAACGAGGAATTAAAAAATATCAGAATTTTTATCCTGGCATGCATAATTTCAGCTAAAAGTTGAGGTTTTTTCTGCAAATCATGAAATGTGTAAGAACATGATTAAAATAATTATTTTTAAGGATAACTTGTGATTTGAGTAGTGAACTGACTATATAAAAGCTTCAGTCTAGGAACTAAAGAATTAGATGATGTTTGATTTTCATGGAGATGTAGCTGAAATGTAAAGGAGGAAAAAGGAACATGTTTGCAAATTCCCTTATATCATCTACAAGTTTCATATGTACAAGACTTCTGTACAGCAGACTGAATCTGAATATTCAAAAAATCTAAAAAAAAAAAAAAAAGCAAATTTATTTCTCACGTTTGAGCTGGCAGACCTCTCTAAGATATCAAAGACAGGAGTTTTTTAAAGAATATTAAGATGGGTTTCAGTCCTTTCTTTTTTGTTAATCTGTAATGCTGAAAAGAAAATACTGTGATTCGTTAGCATTTAGGAGTAAATAATGGAAGTAATCATTCACAAAGCGAGTTGAACCTTTCAGCTGATGTGTAGCCAAAGGCTAATGTTGCCAGAAGTTCTGAATATGATAGATATAAAGCTAACACTGTGTGGCCTACACATTTCACCAACTTTGCAGTTGTTGAAGCAAATAGTTGGGATTCAAATAAGCTTAGACATACGAATTAATATCTGTGTTTGCAGGTATATTAGCAAGTGTAACTTAATACTTATTTAAACACGAAGGCTATCATGTGCAGCATTTCAAGTCATAAACTGCTCATGAGTTGGGTTAAGAAAGCCATTTCCCCCAGTGGTATGTAGTATTTCATATTTGACAAAGTGTTATTTTCTCCACATTGTTCTACAACATCAAAATAGAGATTTTATGAGAGGCAGGTACAAAACTATGCTTATTTCTGTGCTTATTTGCTTTTGAAAGGCAAATAGTCATCAAAAGCACACCTGTTAGTGCATTCAGCTTACAGTAAAATTAAAGCTCAGGTGTGTATACAGGTGGTGCACATCAAACTTAGTCGTGAATAAAAATTACAATAGACTGAAGTTTGCAAAATTAAAATAAATAATTCTAGCTTTTCTCATATCTATTAAAATTAACATGGAATTTTAAAAGCAGCATGCAATAAAGTTTTAATTCATGGATTCTATCTAGATGTACTTACTTTTCAGAGGCTTAAGCCTCTGGATTTTAATAGTGAAACTTTTAGCTGACCTTTTTCTGTAAGAAAACATCCTTAACGCTGATGTTATTTTTATGCCTCTTGGTGTTACTAATGAGTTGAATAATTTATGAGGTTGTCATGTGAAAAGGATTTGGTGCAGTTTGATGTACTTTTAGCCTCTGGTATTGGAATGGGATTAATAAAGAGCTAGAGGCAGATTTCCTTTTTTTCCATAGGGTTTAACATTCATTGTGGTTAGGTTTTTTTATTGCCTTTGTTTTGGTAATTTTGTTTGGAACAGTTTGATAGTAAAATGCCCCTAGCTTCCAAAACTGAGCATATCACACTACAGAAAGAATTTAAAGCATTTTTTTAAAAAATTATACTGCATAGTTTTTCAGTAACAGATTTTATTTCTTGACCTCAGATACTTTGTTTTTGAGAAATAAAGTATTCATCAAAGCAAAATTTGTTTGGCTTTTGTTTCAATTTTTCATCTTGACTGATACCTCTAGTACAAGTAATGCTATTTTGAGCATCAGTAAAATAGTGAAAACATCTTAAAAGTTTTTGTTATCTGCATTGACTGTCAGTTATCATTTAGGATTCTGTGCATAAATATTGCAATGGAGGAATGTTTAGTCAAAGCCTAAGTCAGCAAGCTCCTCAGTGTCTGCGATCAAAGGCATCAACTTAAATAGGTCTGATCAGGCATTGCAGAAGAGGGCAGGCAGTTTCAGCTGAGCAAAAATCACAGAGCAAAGATGACAAAATTAATCAGTCATTTCTTTGGCACTAAATAATAAGATATGCTGAGGATTGCAGATGAGAGAATTTCCAAATTCCTTGGAGATGCGCCTGCTTAACACCTGATTTATCTGAGCTTGTGCAACCATCAAGATATGACCTTGATAAATAAAAAAGTGCTTTACAGCTACTCTAGTATTAAATCAGAGTCAATGTTGGATGTATGGATACTGTAATTATATAATATTTGCTTTTATCAAGGAAGAGTCTTGGAAATGAAAACTATGTCTATGATCTACATGTTTGTTTTAAAGAAGTAATAGCAAATGTTAAATTCTACCTTGAAACGCTAAAAAAGTGTTAATTTTAGCTGATAGTGACTTCTTTCCGTAGGAAACATGCTATATTATCTACTACTGGAAAATAATATTATCTCAAAAAAAAATTGGCTACAGTGAAGTTTCCACTGAACTAAGTCTATTAGTCAACTCTGTATGCATGTTTGGATGTCTATCTTTTATAAAATATAATATGCATACATATTTGTATATGTGTGTGCATATGCATACATATGAATATATGTTCAAAGTACCTGACAAGTAAAAAATATTTCAATGAGAAATTATGACATATTTCTATCACTATATAAAACTGTGTGAAAAATTATAGTTTATTCTTATGGCTAAATACTTAGTTGTCCTTTGAGACTCTATGTATGTCAGATTCATAGCCACATTTATAGGAGAAGGACTGAAGATTTTTTTTTCCTTTGGGATTAGTCTGCTCCATTTCTAAGAATTTGATATTAGGCGTTGGATTTGTTTGCAATTGCTTAAAATTACTTTCATATTCAGATTTAAGATGCAGGCATAATTTGTTCAGCATTGTATCTGCTGTGCCCTTACTTGAATCGAAATGTAGATTCATTTCTTCCTTTTGTGAAGCTGAAGGGATGCTATTTCCTGCAGTATCAAAGTGGAAGCTCTAGTGGGATTTTTAACTACCTGGAAATTTTTAGTAGAGTTTTAATTTTGTAGTGTTAATAACTTAAACAGTTCTTATTCTAAGTTTAGATGGAATTTCAATGTAATTCATTAAATTGTAGACTGAAAAGAAAGAAAACAGAAAATATTCTATAAATTATTATAAACTCTACTTTTCCTCCCCAAATTTTGCTGCAATAGATACATGAAATATGCAGATATGGCCCACAAGTCTTCTGTGCATGTGGTGAAAGAACTGTCTCTTCGAGTTAATCACCTTAACAGTTTACAGTCATTGGAGATTAGTATAGATGAGACACTACTGTACCACCCTGCCAGTAAGACAGAATACAGGTCCACGAAGGTCAACTTAAGAGAAAAACAGTTACTTTATTAAGCTTTGATCCTTCGGTCTTTAAAGATTGTGGTCTACAAACAATTTGTATATAGATGGAATACAAGAAAGGCCACATTTTCTAGTGGAGAAAATGGACATGAACTCAGTGCCCATGTTCTAAACATACATGTGTAAGCTGGTCAAATGTATCTAGTGTCTGTGCTCAGGAATATTTAGCCTGTTAAGCTGATTATCTTGACAGATCCTAAATGCTTAGAATAAAAAAAAGAAAAAAAAAAGGCCTTCATAATGTAATATATAATACATTCAGGTACAAAAGCTACAGGTATGTTTTATATGTGCAATATAGCCACATATGGCTTTTGAACTTGAATATTTTAAGATGCCTATTCCATTATGTGTTTAGACATCTAATTAGCAATCTTATTTCAAGGTCAGTTCTAGCTGAAGCAGACTGTAGATGGCTCCATCTGAGACTTGTCTTTAGTGTTGTAAGCTTCACCAAAATACTGTGTGTGTTTATCATCAGAAATATGGTCTCATTACACAAACAGAATTAAAAAGCATCAAGTTTGGAAATCTGAAATGTTCCAAAACATTGGAACATTTGGAAATCTGAAAACTATTTTCATGACAGCACATGAATTTTGATGGACCATCAAAGATTCCTTCATGCTTCTGAAGGACTTAAATTCCCAGAACATTTAGCTTCAAACAAGTGCTACCTTAAAAGAAAGTCTGTGTGGGTTCCCTGCTATGAAACTGGGGAGCTGAAATGCATGGGAATCCATACTCAAACCTATACTCTTCAGAATGAAGTATCTTGGTGTCCCAGGGACCCCAAAGTGAAAAATAAATTATTTTAGAGTCCTAATGTCAGAGATATGTCTCAAGATGAACTTTCGGAAACTCAAGCTCTAGAGCAACCCCTCAGTGCTGAGAAGTTCGAAGCAGTTGATTCCCACAGCTTCTATCTCAGGAACTGCTGGGCTCCCTACCTTCTGCAGACAGTATTAGAAGAAGATAGAGGGTGAAAAGTCTAGAGAAACTGTTAAGAAGCTAGTTTCATTTTGTATGCATCAGATGTTGTTCTAGAAAGCTAAGTCAGTGTTTTACAAACAAACTTACTTGACAATTTCAGGTGATAAGACATTTGAAGAAATCAGAACGTCCCATGGACTGGAGATGCTCAATTTCATCATCTCTGTTCAGAAGCTGTGTTGTAAAATCAAACACTCTGCTCTAGGAAGTCTGAATGTCCACCTATAAGCTAGTCTTCATTTCCCTCCTTCATTTTAGATTTTACACTTGGATTTCTTAGATTGTTGACACTAATGGCATTGCTAATAATCTACAGGTGTCTTTTGTCAGTGAAAATACCACTGTTGTTTATAGTAAATTCAAGACTGTCTGTCAAAGTTACTGCATAATTTTATGTATCTGGAAAAGTTAGTTTACTTTTTCTCAGCTTCATAAAGATCTCAGACTTCATTATCTTCACCCAATCTTTTTTTCTGTGCTTATTGAAAATGCCTAATATATTTCCAGAACTATTTAAACAATACTGATTTTGGAATCATCTATCAGGAAGAAATATTTTTTTCATAAACTGATTCATAACTGAAAGCAAGTTGAAAACAACTGACATTAGATCATCACTTATCATACTTTTGCTAGCAGACCCACTTAATGCATAAAACCCAGCTACTTTTCTAGGTGTATCTGCAGTGAGAGAATTATGTATGTACCATCTAAAGACCAAATTATGCTTTCAGTTTTGTCTATGAAATATTATTTTCTTATACTATATCTACATGACCAACCTTCCTGTCAGGGTTGAGTTTTGTAGATCCTTTTGTTGGATTCTTTAAGATTTGCTGTTACTTCTAAACTGATCCAGGTATCTGTTGATCGTTAGTGACAGGACAAAAGACAACAGGCACAAAATTTTTTTTTAATGTCATGATGGACAAACAATGGACAGGTTGGCCAGAGAAGTTGTGTGGTCTCCCTCCTTGGAAATAATGAAAGCTTTATGACCCTCTTGAGCACTGTCTTTCCAAGATAAACAAAGAATATCTACAGAATATCTGGATCAGTTTAGTAGTAAGTGCAAAAGAATATCTATGTCTCTCTTGATCTGGGGAGCCCAGAAATGGATACATCACTCCAGGTGTGGCCTCACCAGAGCTTAGCAGAGGAGAAGGATGACCTCCCTCAACCTACCATTAACCCTTTGTCTGATGTAGCCCCGGTTACCACTGCAGCAGGGGCATATTGCTGGCTCATGTTCAACCTGGTGTCCATCAGGACCCCCAGCTCCCTTTTTGGAGAGCTGCTTTCTAGTTGGGGGACCCCCAGCATATACTGGAGACTGGGGTAGCTCTTCCCCAGATGCAGGACTTATCACTTCCTGTTGAACTTCATGAGATTCCTGTCAGCCCAGTTTTCCAGCCTGCTGAGATCCCTCTGCATTGCCAGTATGACCCTCTGGCACTTCTATCAGCCACTTCTCCCAATTTCATGTCATGTGCAAACTTGCTGAGGGAACTCTCTGCCTCATCAGTCAGATTATTAATGAAGATTATAATGAAGATGTTCAACATCTTCATTATTAATGAAGATGTTGAACAGGTATAAAACAGTTCTAATATCAGTTTGCTCATGTTCAGTATATTTATTAATACTGAAGTTGGGTTTGTTGTGACTGCATAAGCTGATAATATTTTTGATCCTTACCCCTTCCCCCCCCATTAGTTAATGCAGTAATTAGCCCCACACACACGCAGTTTCATAAAATATGTTGCTCTGGGGAAATACAAGTGAAGACCCTTATCTAAGATAATTTCTCAAACTGATATTTAAGTAATATCTTAGGTATAAATATGGAAGAGAAACTGAAGAACAAAAGCCCTTGACTAAAAGAAAATGCTGTTCCCTCATCCCTTTCACGCACACTTAATTTTAGCCTGTAAGTATACACAAGCTGACCATTAATTGTGAGCAGTTTTGAGAAATAGAATCCACTTTATGGGCAGAAAACACACATATGTTACTTGATGTTCAGTGGTGAGCATTTTAAGAATATGTATGCAATCATTAAATTAATCCATAACAATGCTTCCATTTGGCAAGTAAGTTCTCTTTGTTCTTTAATCTGCCATGCTTCACTTGAAGCACCTAAAATAATACTTCTCCTATTACACAAATTCCTTTCAGTATATGAATTAAATTCCACATTGATTGTGAAATCTCTAGAGTACTCTGAATGAGTTTATATCTGAATTGAGTGCCTTAAGGAATCACAAAAATCTGTCTTTTTTTCTAAGTGTTCCAATATAAGATTTTTATCTACAGCTTTATAATTGTAGCCCAACAGTGCCATCCACTGCTTCTCCAAATAATCTTCCAAATATTTCATCCTCACAGGATTTTAGAGAAAATATTACATATTGTCTCCTGTTAATATTTTACAGGGTAATTGCAAGATACAGTTTTGTTAAAGAAAGTCTAGGAAGAAGAACTTGCGCTTGGTATTAATAGAAGGGTCTGCAAAGCACAACCTGTGTAGTGAGAATAATTAAATCTAAAATACTAGATTTAACTGGTCTTATTTCTAATATTTCCTACCCCCTCATTCATAAATATATTATCATTAAAAATATCTACTATTATGGTAATCCTTATTTTTATCACCCACTATAATATAACGAAAGGCACTTTCAAGATGTAAACAGTAATAGAATTTGCTTAGTTGGAGTACTGAACACTATTGTGCTGAATTGTACTGAACACTCAGTGTTGAGCTTCTGCTCTTTGAGTAGGTGATGAAAATGAGTTGCAATTGCATCCCATCAGTAGTTTGCAGTCTCTAAATATCTTCTTCCTACTATATGCTATTTCTAGCATAGGATCTTTGTGGCAGCTTTATAATAAGTTTTAAGAACAGTTCGAATATATGGTCATTTTTTTTCTAGTAATTTCCTCAACTCTTGAATGTCAGAATCTCTGTCTTGACTCTAATTCAAACTTTTCACAGAGCCAAATAGGATATGAAAACTTTTCCCTCAAAACCTCCGTCTTGGGTTTCAAATGCCTTTCCTGTGAGATTTTCAGGTTATCCGGCATGACCTGACTTTTAGCTACTCTTATAGGTCTGAGCTAATAGATTTTACTGCAAAGTTTTCTGGCTTTTTACCAGCAGTTAGTATAACTACCTCTGTTTCTCACTTCTTCATCTGAAAGTATATGGTGCCAGAGGGTTCTTGAAGTAATCAAACTGGCCTGCAAAACCATTCCTAAGACCTAAAAATTACAACCACTGTCTGTCTTAGAATTCTAACTTCCTTTTTCTCCTTTCCATCATTACATTTTCAGGTAAAAAGAATACACAGTATCTGTCCATTGTGCCAAATGAAAGTAATTTATTTACCAAACCCCATAAATTACTATAATGATAAATATTTTCAAATCCATGTGATGAATGTATTTTTTCTATTTATTCATTTCTATACCTAATTGACAAAGAAAGAGAAGTCCTTGACCCATGTCTATTCAGTGAATCTTACAGAAACATTTCAGAGGAACATTCTGTCAGTGGAAGTCTAATAATAGTCCGTCAGGACAGCTTTCACAGCTGGGTGAATTCAGGTCTCAGGATTCCGGTTTTAATACGTGCTTTTCTTATCTCCTATTTTCTATGCTTTAAATCTCCATATCAAGGAGTAAAAGCACTTTAAATCTTCATTGGCTGTAGTTAAAACATGAAATACTAATTTTCTAAATTTTCTCCACTCTTCTTATTCTTGATGCCTTGACTGCAGGACTCTGTTCTCCACTTCATATGTAAGTGGAAATATGTATCATTTGTGTTTTCTGAAGACCTGACTAGGACAGCCTCCCTAGCGCATGGCTGGAATGGAGGAACATTATTTCAGCAGCGCCTCAACCTTTGCAACCTAGAGTTAGGAGATCATAGTATCGATTTTAAAAGACTTGACTGTCCCAATCTTTCTTACAGTCAATAGGAGGCATGACAGGCTTTCAGGCAATGGGCTCAGGTTTCTACAAGACTCTGGGCTACTTGCAAGGGTTAAGTCAACAGAATCAGATTGTGGGAATCTCTTCAATATAGGTGATTTCTTGTCTTTCACAAAGCAAATGGAACTACTATCTATAGATTTTGAAAATAAAGTAATTCATTTTCAGAGACGATATTTAAGATACCTAAGTGTTTTGACTTATCTTTTTACATTGCACTATTTAGCATTTATCACACAAAATTTATTTCTATTTTACCACATTACCATTACTGTAGACATCTTATGTAAATAGTAATATTTGTACACAAGAAACACAAATTTATGTTCACTGGCTATTCCATGTCCTTACAAGTAGAGTGAGTTCTTCAATACCACTTATTTTGTGCATTTCATTATTTTATCGTGCTAGCTTTGAAATGCACATGAAAAGTACTCAGTACTGTGAATTTCAGTGTGGTGCAGGTTACAGGCAAGGATCAAAAAACACCTTGTGAAAGTACTCTATTAAAAACCAAATACATGTTACAGAAAAGTTAAATATACCACTAACCAGAATGATAAGGAAGAGACCTTGTTAAGAATTGTATCAGCATATTATGCATGTTTCCAATTATTTAATTTTGTTTTTCATATCATGTACATTACATCATGGCATGACCTTTCTCTTATCCTTATTGTGTGCCTGAAGAGTGTATCTTCCAGAGTGTTTGTATTATGTCCTAAACATCATCTACAATAGATATGCTTTTCCAGCTGAAAGAACTGTACATAATGCTTGTGTGTTTTATTGGTGTCTCTTTTGCCATATAGCGCAAGTCATTCAATCCTGTGCCCATAAAGAAGCTGATCCTGTTGTCTAAATAGCAGCTCAGCTCTCATCTGAATGGAAAATAGTGTTGCTAGGGCTTCCAAATCTAACATAAGCACAAATTTTGCAAGTATCCCTGCAGCTGCATGGAAAATTTGTGCTCTCTTGTAATCTTTGTGAAGCAAACTGAAAGATGTCTCAGACTCCAAGCAGCAACTTAATGGAAAGTGAAATAAAATACTGCTTTCCTTTTTTGTTTACTGCTGACTGCTGCTAAGATTTCTGTGAATTATCTTTCCTTAATACACAGGATTTCTGCCTGGGACAGTGATTACCATTCACCTGTTTCAGAGACAAAATAACAAAAGTCTTGTCAGTTATCTCGTTGAGCTGTTTTAATGACAGACTCTCAAAATCTTTTTATGGCTGATATTTTCTGTACCACTGCTGTTTCACTTTTCATCTTCTAGGCTGCATGAAACAAAGACATTTTATAAGTGCAACTACTTTTGTTTAAAATAAAAATTAAAAAGAAAATAATTTTTTAAAAAATGCAGAGTAAAAATCTGTTCTAAATCAAGGAAATAAACAAGCTTTGATTTTCATTTTATAGCTAATTGCTAAATGGATAGATTACTTGGATAGATAATTGCTATTGCTAGACAATTGCTAACTTGGAGGAGCTTATATATTTACAGCAGCCTGGCCCAAAGAGAAGTCCTGTCTGTTGCTACTAGAGTGTGGTCACTTAGCATCACTAAAAGTTAAACACAAATATCCCAGTGTTTGGGCCACACTGCTACCTCACAAATGTGTATATCCTGTAGGTGCTGCCCTTTGTCTAGTGTTGCTATAGGCATTGATCGACCCTGAAATATAAGAAGCTCCTCCCACCAATTACTGCTGAAGTGAAAATATGTAGACCAGTTCTGAAGATGTGGCCATCTATGTGAGGACAAAATGAAATTTATACAGATAGAAACCACAATGCAGCACACTTGAAACAGTTGGAACTGTACCACAAAAGGCAAAAAGTGTAAAGGAAAGTAAATCTAGATATTCTAATGAGATTTTTATGTTTACAAATTTATTTATATATGATGGTGACAATCCTTTTATGAAACAATTGCAGGTGACATTATGTCATGTTTAGGAGATTTTGTGTGTGTAAAGACTGCATAAGATGATCCTTCTGTATGTCTCAGAAGAGCAGAATTTCACTTGAAAAGATTACCATTCCAGAAAGCAAAAGTAATTTCAGACGTTGGCAAGTGACTCTCTGAAAGCACTGATCATGAACTGTTGGGTCTTTTCTCTGTAAATAAGTAGTCTTGATAGAAATTGAAATTGTTACCTAACTACTGGAATTACAATAGCTACTATAAAATAATTTTAAACTTATTTCCTACACCTTCATTCCCTGTGCTAGAGAATGAATTTTTTAGCTGTCCTGTTATGTCTCTGTACAATGGCTGTTTCCAAAGAGCTGATCTTTTTTGGATCTGATAGCAAAAGCTTAAGTGATGAGGGCAAAATTGCCTTCTAGCAAAGACATAATCACCCTTGCTTTTGCCATAGAGAGGGAGAACTGAAAAATTAGAAGACAGACCACAATACTACAGATATGTAGTATGTATTTTCTTTTTAAAAATATTCATGTTTGGACCAATCCCATGGCTTGGAGGTACTAATTGTTGAATATTGGGTAAGGGTTAGAAATTTTGGGGTAGAATACCCTAGTATGGGAATTAAGATCAAATTTCTTAGAATTATAGAATCATAGAATAGCTTGAGTTGAAAGGGACTTTAAAGATCATTTAGTTCCATCCTCCCTTCAATAGAGAGAGATGCCGCTTCCATTTCATGGAATTTGAGAGATGCAATGGCATTCCTTGCATGCCACTGCTTTATCAAGTGTTTGTATTTCCAAAAAGAATTTCATTTCTTTGCCATTATTAGCCTTTTCAATTAGAATTTTTTGCGATCAGGGAGCAAAATTAGGGTCAGCGTATGTGAGCGCAGTTCTTCAGTATGGAGTGTACCACTTCAGAAGTCCAACAACTTTGATCCTGGCTTTAGGGCTGCAAGCAGATATAGTCAGACCAAGGCTTTTTCTGGAGAATGTGTGTTTAGGAACTAATCTCAAAACTTTCCAGACATAATCCAGGCCTGAATGTTAAGACATGACACAGATGTATTTTTCACTTTTATGTCATCTTAAAAAGGTTTTATCAGATGCTGTTTCAAAACATAGAATGCCTCGATTAGCAGATTTATTTCATTATCATGTCATACATATTTAAATTCAATCATCTTTTGTTTCTTACCTGGTAATTAAATTTTTCTATTGAAATAGTTTAATTACCCTCTTCAGTGGCCTGTCTTAAGAAACTTTTGCTTACATGTGAATATTTTGAATTAAGGATAAATGAAATTCCTTTTTGCTGTCAAAACCAAATTGTGAAAACACATTGCATGGCTTTGAAAATCAGTACACTCTATTAGCAGACCTGTCAATATAAAAAGTGCATTCCATTTCCACCTCTTGCTCTAATAACCTTTTCTATGTTACTCAGAGGCAGTTCACATAATCAGAGTATATTGTCAGCTTACTGGAGTTGGGGAAGCATGAAATGAAAATCACGTTAATATTGATCCAATTCTCTTACTTGCAAGTGTCCTTGATGTCCTTTCCACTGAGCAATAACTGTTGGTGTGATGTAGGTATTTTCCTCTCAGCTATTACTGTACGTTTGTAAAATGGCTCGAAAGATACTTAGGAAAATTTAATTGCTCTTATTTATTTTGCTTGTGTGTCATCCTTGCCTGTTGAAATAATCCGCAGCAGAATTTGGTTTCTTTCTGCAATTTATCAAACTACAATATATGCCAAGGTGCTGCCTTTCAAACTGTCAGGGATTTGTAAAGGTCATCAGTCATGAAATATGAATCCATTCTTGTGTGTACAAGTTATGGTGACAAACTACATCTTAATCCAAATATAAACATTTGATTGTTTTAAGCTCCCATTAGAGGGACTTCCTCTGATTCCGGTCAGAATGAAGGCTGCCTTTCAGGAGCGTGAAATGCATTGAAACATTTATCGGACTGGACATATCTGACTCTGTCACCTGCTGGCTGTTTGCAGTCAGTGCTGAATCATTGCAGGGTCCTTTCTCATATGCTCAGAATTCCTGAAATCTCAAATATATATAATGGCAATGTTGACAAGTTCTAAAAATTAATTTCACGACCACTCTGAATCTGTTTTCTTATCTGTAAACTAAAAAGTAGAAGGAGTAGTACTTTCACCTTTATTTTTATGTAGGATATTTTTATTAATATACAACACTCTGACTTTAACTACAAGTATTTATTGTTTAAAAAGCCTCAACCTCATCTGAGAAACGTGTTCATTTTGGCCTTGCCTTATGTTCAGTCTCCTCAATGGTATAGCTTGTGTCAGTCTCATTTTACAATGCAAAACATCTGAGAATTTGAAAGAGGAAAGCATATACAGCAGTATTTATTTACAAATGACTTACATGAAGACGACAGTTTGGTCTGATATTAGGAATATGGAATGTTCATGATTAAATTTTCAGGTATTTATCTATTATAGAAAACGAAAATGTGATTTGGTTTTACTTCTGGTGGAAGTATTTTCCAGTACAAATATATGCAATTTTTAATTTCTATGCAATTTTCATAGTTTTTCTCCCTCATTTCTTCAAAGATCCTTAATAATGAAAATGTGATTTAGATTTCTCTGGTTTTTATTAAATCTATTAAAACCAGCCTTCCTTTATTAACAGTCACTTCTCTGATTCTCTGGGGAAACTAAATTATATGCCAGTCAAAGCTGCCAGTTCCAGAAACACATTGCACTTTAAATAACAACTCCAGCAGACACAGGTGGGGACAGTTCATCGTGATATACCAGCACCAGGCTGCTACACAAAGCCAGATCAATCTCTTGAGCCGACCCAGGGGTACCTGGTGTACATTTCCCATGGAATGACTGCAGTCTTAGGAGGGCTGGCTCTGTAGTCCTGTGGAAAGATACTAGGCTGAGATGGAGTGGTCACCATGTTGATGATTTAATCTTACTGGGTTTTGTAGAGGTCAGTTTACGGACGCCTAGGCAGCTGCTCTGCATAACTGTGACTGCTGCGAGGGTCCCAGTACCTAATCAAGTTAGGAAAGATTAGCAAAGATAGCAGAGGTTTAAACTGTTACAATATATAAAGCAGGATGATTATCTAGTAAATATTTTTTCCAAGTATTTTCAACTATTATTAATGTCAAATGAAAAAAAAAAGGTAGATAATAGTGTTTCATTTTAATTCTGTGCATAGATAAGCTTGATTCTTCCTGTAAAAGTTAGTTTGAAAGAAAAATGGTTTTTCTTGAGAGATATTTTTTTTTCTTTATTGTACAAACTCTGTTGATAAGTTATATTTTACCTGTGATATAATTTCGTGGTTCACATCACAACCTATCAGGTAGACTCTTGTGAGGAACTAATTTTGAATTTCTTTATTAATAAAATACTAGAAACTACCTTATGGGATTAAAGTTCAGCAAGAAAAAGGGTGTTCTACAGAGCAGTACATACCAGTGATCTGTAAGGAGTAGAAAGCAAGTTTACCATTAAAAGTTCCTGAGGAGAGCTAAGCTTCACAAAAACTCTAGCCACTATAGAAGAGAGTTTTTAATTAAATGCAGAATTTTACTGTAAAAAGAACAGACTTTACTTATGTCAAAATGCTCCTTTAGAGGCCACATAAAACTGTAAAAGACAGTATATGAAAAAGGTTTCTTATAGAAAAGAAGAACACCATCCCATGAAGCAGATTTCCAGATGTTTGGAAACATTAGAATTTCCTGTCAGTATATTTAGGTAACATTAAAATGAGGTTAACTTTCCATTCTGCCATCTCTCCTCAAAGATCAAAGAGGACTCACTGCATAAATTGCCTTATCGGTAATTCGTTGAAGTAAACTATGGAAACAACTTTATAAGAAGCAGTAGTCTCCTTTTTTTGGTTACAATATTACCAAGCAAATGTTTCTTGAAATTAACCATGTTTTTAGCCTCATTTTTACATTTTTATATTCAGAGAGAAAAAGTATAATACACCATATTTGAATACATAATAAATGGATAGAAGTAAAGAGAGAACTGGAAACTCCCTTGCTGTGTTCAACTAAAGCATATTAATTAGTGTAATGTTTAATGAAATACGTGTACATAAACATAAATGTAGTCAACAATATGTTTGTACTGATAATTTTAAAGTTTCATTTAGGGTCAGTTTCAGGGGATCTGGATACTTACAGTGTCTTTGAAAAGTAGATTGCATCCCTAGAAACCTATTGTGATCTACAGAACCCAACAGGAAATTCATTGATTTAAATGAAAATAGTGTCAACAATTCAGATGTTACAATAAAAATACCCACTTGTCCATCCCCAGCTGATAAAGTATTCCCTGTATTACATACTTTGAGGGGCTGTAGTTGCAAGTTAGCGTGAGATTCTCCTGTTCTTGGAAAAATATTAGGCTTTGAGGGATTTTGGTAATGGTTTTGTGGTTGTTTTGGGGTTTTCTTGAATGCTTAGTAACTTCCGTTTAAGGAAAACTAATGTTAATGGAAGAGAGATTAGTAAATTCTTGGTAATACTGTAAGAGTTTACTGTGCAGCTCATACAACCTTTCAGACATATAAAATACACACCCTTCCATGGAAGTTGAGTTTATAAACTGGTTTATAAACTGGTAGTTGATTTCTTTAATTTCTTCTAAAGATGAGCTGTTTTCAGTAATCCTGAAGTTACTGTAGGAAGCCAGTTTGTAACATGCACATTTACAAAAATGATCAAGATGATAACAGGTGTAACAAAAGATAGATTTTTTTTTCTTTTTGATAGCTTATCTAGTCATACACATACATTTTCTTGAAATATGTTTAAGACAGACCCTTCAAGTTTCAACTTCATCGGGACTTTGATGCAACCTGAGTGATTTATTTCCTTTTATTTCTTCGCAAAATGTAGTTTTAAGAAATACTTAGCTGATTATTTCAAGGCTCCTTTCCAAATCCCAGTCTATCCCTTAAGTCTATCCCTTAAAACATCCCTTAAGATGGAACTTGACAAGGACAAGGACTGATAGCATCTGTCAATTCCAGTTCTGTGCACTCCAGTGTCACAACCTTACTTTCTTGAAACGACATCTAGTTTCATTTTATTTTTTTCTTATTTTAATTAGTTTGAAACATTTTCCAATTAGATTTAGGAACTAAGCCTATTAATTTCATATTGTGTCTTTAAAATACAGACTCCTTGTGTGCGAAAAAGTTTTAAATATCTGGACATGGATTTAATTTCATGATACTATTGCTGGGCCTTTGAAAAAAACAATCTGAGTTTTGATTTTTTTCAAACACACTGAAATATCAAGTATTCATTTATTCATCTCTTCTTTTTATATCATTGTTAACAATACTAGACATAGTTTTATGTCACATAATTTTTTATTCAGTTTGTTGTCTGGTTTTAAAAATAAGAGTTGTTTTTCTTCGTACTTACTTGTAGAGGTTCTCTTATTTTAAAACCTTTTTGAAGTCATCTTGAAATATAAAAATAGAACATCTGTGACAGATCTGTTTTGAACATATTTCACATTTCAGGATCCAAGGAGATCTGGTGGTCTGTGGTATTCGCTTGTTAATTTCTTGATGAATGGGTAGAAAGGCCACGAAGTGCACTCAGTACAGCACGTCTTCCGAAGATAGATGATCTCAAATAAATTCTATTCCCAATCACTTTTTGATTTGTTAGGTGTTAAACCACTTCTTTGTAAGGACAGTGTTTACAAGCCTTGTAATGAGACAGCCCTGTGAGACCTTACTCGTCTTGCTGTAATTTTGATAAATGGAACTCTAATTCATAAAGGATATAGTGATTGAAGGGCAACTCTGGGTCTCGTACACTTTCATTTAGATAAATGTTTGGTACAGTATAGCAAAACTGAAGTGCACTCAACAAAGTGATAAATTTTAACAACAGCCAAACCAGAGCTTTTCTCCATCAAGAAAAAGAAGCACTCTTTACTATATTTCCTTCAAATAAATGTATTTTTAATATTATAAACCAGAATGGATTTTAGAGCCATTTGTCTTATTGCTAAGCTCCAAATTTGTGAAACTAATTTAATGTCTTCTAGTCTACCATGTTTCTTACACCTGTGTCTGGCAATATTTCTGTAACCTCATACTCTCATCACAAGGGATTTAAAATACCCTAAATTTCAGGTTCTTATGATGTATTTTGAGTGTTATTATTAAGCTGGGGCTTTGGACTTTTTTAAAATATATTTTAAAAATATATTTTCATGCATAAATAATTTTAAAGAATTGTCATAATCAGTTACTACAGAAATGGTTGACACTAATATTACTCCAGATTAGTATTTTTCAAGTAATTAATTTGAAGACTATTACATTTTATAAAGCTCAGAAACTTACATAACACTCACTAAAACTATCAGAAAAGAAGAGAACACTGTTTTCATGCTTTCTTCCTTCACCATGTTAGTTCATCTCAGACCTGGTCTCCTCTAGTGTCATATGTTTCACAACGGGAGCTATTACTTGTGTCAAACTCCTGTGCTGTAAACACAAGTGTAACAAGATCCTGACTTACTGATTAAATACTCAGGATGATTCTGATGTATTGAAACTGAAATTCTGTTACAGCACATTAATTCTTAGTGTTTTTCCAAACTCCTACCATTCGTGCTTCTTTTTGTGAATTAAAGAAAAAAAAAAAAAACCAAACCAGACATAAAACCCCAGAATCTTATACATGATACTGAAAACTTCTTCAACCATTAGTTAACTGATCCAGTTTTATGTTGGACAAATAGCTACAGTTGTATCAAGTAAAAACCTGTGCAAGTGAGATAATGATCACAGCTTAATAACTGAACACATCAAAACACAGCATATCAGTATAGAGCAGCATTGTCTTAATCACTATCAATATGGACCTAATGGAGACAGCAACAAATAGGAAGACTACACATATTCTGTCCTTAATTCTGAGCTTGGTAAAAAAAAGATGAGGTTTTGCTTATTTGTTTGGGTTTACGTTTTCAGAGTTTCAGAACACAGTTTCAGAAATAGCAATTGGGGTAATAACAGTACTGTGTAAAAGCTTAATATTAGGCAATGTAAAATAAGAGTTATCTCAGCCTGTGATGAAGTCTCAAATCAAGTGGCATGCTAACAGTGATCTTCAAACAGAATAAACACACCCACAGAAAAATATGCCTCCAGCGTTTTTATTTATATCTTTTGACTCTGCTGTGCACAAATTAATTAAAACTCTTACTAATTATAAGAGTAGGAGGTAAAATCTTAACACCTTCCTGACTGTAATACAAAACTTCCTGACACTTCAGCTCCATTCCATGTATCTATTTTCACTAACCTATCTGTTTACTATATTCCTCTTAGTTGTCCTGTTTTAACAGGAGGCCGTGAGTCTTTCTGGGCTTTACATTTTACGTCTACCATAATAGTATTCAAATAAAAAGAATCACAGAATATTCTGAGTTGGAAGAGACCCACAAGGATCATCAAGTCCAACTCTTAAGTAAATGGCCCATATGGGGTTTAAACCCACAACCTTGGTGTTATTAGCACCATGCTCTAAATCACCCTGCTTAAATTCAGGCATTGTGGAAAACAAACAAAATCCACATGTGCGTGGTTTTGCTCAAATTTCACACATCATTCTGTAGTTTAGTAGGAAGCAAATTTCCAAATTATCCTACAAAAAGGAAAAATTACTTTTGGATTTTATTTCTTGGTTGACAGAACTGGAGATGCCCAGATCTTGTATGGTCCAAGGTGAAGGTGCAGTGTTTTCTATTTAAGAAAAAAAAAAATTGAAAGCTTTCTTGCCTGAGGCTACTGTGAATCCATAGTACTGAAAATAAAACTTATGACCTATCCCCAACTAAGAAAAAAATCCTATGAGGAGGACACAACAGTTACATGAAAACTATTTATTATATGAAAAATACTCATGATTCTATCACTTGACCAAATAATGATTAATTTTTTACGTCATGAAAATAAACTCTTGATCTTCCTAAAATGTAATAAGGTATATCTCCTGATGTAAGGAACCATCAGGCTGAATAGAAAAAGTCAGTTTTAGTCAAGAAAAACAGTATTACCCATGATAACCTTTGGGTAATTGGCACATGTCCATACACCAACATTTTAACTGTGCTCCTTAAAATCACACACACAGATGCGTACCAAAGTTCTCTCACCATGCTTGTCTTTTTTCAGTCTTTTCTGAATCTCTGCATAACCTCCCTTGTTGTTACTCTATATTGAGATAACCCATCTGCTACTTCCCCATCCTTTTCCACCTATCTCAAATGAAAAAATTCTTGACAGATTTTGGATTCCTGAAAGCAGCTTCTTGGTTTCAAGTAGGTGGTGTGCTCTCCCAGAGGTCAGTCAGAGTCGGGGCACCAGGAACCCAAGAGGAACTCCTGCTGAATTTCTTGCAGGTGGAAAACTAATGGAACAACATTGAGCACAAAGTAAATACCAATTATTAAAAACAGGAGAGTCTTTGTGGAACAGTTTATATTTTATTCAGGACAGGACAGAAAACAGAGTAAGACTGAATATTCTGTAAACCTTGGTAAAGTTTTAGAAAATGTTTCTTCCCTTTTTCCATAAAGATGATTTATGCTGTATTTTTTTTTTACTACTTGACTGGGGTTGTGTTATTCAGCTAAATTCACAACATTTGTAACTTTTTTAGGCACTGAAGAGGATGTAGTGAAGTCAAAGAAAACTTTCCGAAGTCAAGCTGTGGTAAATCAGAATGCAGAAACAGAACTTATGCTGGAAGGAGATGATGATGCTGTTAGCCTGCTCCAAGAGAAAGAGATTGATAACCTTGCAGGTAATTATACTTTTCATTAGAACTAAGATACGAGCTAAAAAGGCTCTTTTAAGCTTGTTAGCTCTTAAACTTTGTGGTTAGTGTCTTAATATTGACAGCTAAGCATATAATTGCAGTATGAACCGATTCTTTATATTCTAGATTTTATTACTTCTCCCTTACTTCCAGGAACTGATAATCAGGGGAACTGATTACAAAGCATTTATACCCACTGTACAGTCTTTGAGCAGAGATGTGAGAAATAGAAATACCTCAAGTACCTTTATTGCTGCCTGTGACTCGTTGAAAAGTCTGTAAAAACCACTGTTGAACCTCTTATTTTTTATTATTTTTTTTAATGGAAATGCAGACTAATTTTACAGCTCGAGTTTTGTGAGTCAGTGTCGCTGTGTGCATTCGTGACCTGATCCCAAGTGTCACACATCTTGTGGAGAGACACCTACACTCCTCCTGGCCTCAACTTCTCCCAGTGATGGAGTTAAATGGGATCTGTAGTATCTCAACCCATCTGTCATAGCAAGAGAAAAAGTTGCCCATCTTAAGCAAGGACTAAGACAGAATGAAGCTGTAACCAAGCTATGAACTTCGTTAATTAGCATACGAACTGGGAGTGAATCCTCCATAAATATGCACACGAGACAGCCCTTCTGGTCCTTTCTCCCTGGGTGAAGGACACAGTGAGATCCCAGTTTCATCCATCTTTTAGCAGGTTCTGTTACAGATCTGTCTTGAGGCAATACTACCTGTCCTGGGGAGAAGTCTGGAAATAAAGGCATGTTAAAAGTCAAAAATGCACTCTCCTCTCAGAGGGGATAAAAATGTGAGAACTGTGAAATTCAGTATGAAATTTTTTAGATTAATTTACTTAGGAATACATTTATTAAACTACTCCACTAAGGGAAAGTTTTGCAATGTAATGATTTTTTTCTGCATAATTGAATTTCTAAAATAGCTATCTTTGCTGTAGCAAAGACAAGATCATAGATGGATGAATAAAAAATAAAAATAAAAACAAAGAAAAAAAAAAGGAAAAAAAAAAGAAAGAAAAAACCCCAATCAATAGTGTCATACTTTGAAACTAGAGCAGAGCAGAGAGGGGAAATAAGTGCTTTTATTTGGGAGCAACAATCAGTATATGTTTATCACAGTTAATATGTCAATCTACTTGCTTTCTCAATCTGAAGCTAACCATTGCTGAGACACTGTTGTCTAAATTCAATAAAGTAGTGCATCAAGCAGGACCATGAGTGGGAAAATTTTATCAATGTTCCTTTCTCCTTTAGGAGGAATAACTTGATACTGCTTTGGCTAAGTTCTTATATCTAAGAACAGTCCTTCCAATTAGTATGCATAAAGTATCTTAAAAGGCTGTTTAAAGGTTGCAATATGCATTTACATTGAAATATTGATTAAAACTGCTAAGTGGGCATGAAAAATTCTTACCCTGTTCAGAAAATCTGTCAGCTATGAAGTTCTTCTTATGCCTTAACGTTGCAATTTGGTTCAAACACTCTGATGCAATACAATCCTTATAGCTATCTCCCTCTGCAAAAACCTGGTATTTCAACATGCCCTTAAGTATTAATGTGCAATGTATCCTGTTACTCAAGCTCACTGCTGGATGACATTCCCTTCTCTTTCAGGACATGGCACAGTCATTCTAGTCCTTTGCTTTTACAGTTTGTAGAAACTGGGAGATACTTTCAGTACTGCAAAAGCAGAAATAGTAGTGAAACAAATCAACTTTTGAAATATCGGCAGGATGGCTTTGTGTTCCCCATCGATGCTAATAGCGCAAGCAAACTGCTTCCAAGTGTGGGGAGGTGATGTGATAAAACCTGTGAACTTCTCAGAAAGAACCTACATTCCACTATCTGATGTTTGCTATTAGATTAACTGCAGCCTTCGCTACTCAACTCTCACTCATTTTTGGTGCTGAAATGATTTTGAGGGTTAATAGTCACACAGAGTATTGTATGTGTCTTCTGCGAATTTTGCCCCCTAACCAAAAAAACCTGAATCCCCCAATACCCAATTTAGCTCCCAATTTTGCATGATTTTGCATATAACGAAGTCACTGTTTTTCAGTTTCCAATATATAGAATGTGACTCTGAAACTTGAGTCCAATAACTGAAATCAAGAAAACAGTAGACAAGGAAGTAAGGTTTTATGCCTAAGAAGGTTAGAGCAACTTCTGACAGCTCTGAAGAGTGGGTCCCAATAAAGCCACATTGTTCATTCTTGTCTAATTTCTAAAGAGATATATAGTTCAGTATACATGATCAGGAAACCTTTGGGATATATCAACTTATGGTATAGCACAGCATCATTTATATCTAGTTACTTTTCAAAGTGGAATGACACATAGGAATTTGTATATCCAGACATGCCTCCAATTTAACTTTAAAGCTTAAATCAATTTAAACCTGGTTTACAATGATTTGGATTGTCTCAGTAAGGGATAGGAATTAAACAAAATCTTTATAAATCAGATTTCAATTGATTTAAGATTGTCCACGTTTTAGTAAAACAATTTAGCATTGTTTATTCCATGAACTAAGGCACATTTTAAACAGATGAGACCTTAGGTTTTAGAAAATTTTTAACTAAGAAAATATAAATAATACAATACTTTTGTTTGTGAACTTAGAAAAAAAGGAAAGTTCGAAACAGATTGAAATTGTTCGTACAAAGTTATCTGTACATACCTTTTGTTCCAGAGACTCTTTATAGTTTTTCATCAACCATGTGGCACAAATCAATGTAAAGTTCTCTTTGATAAATTGCATATGGGATGGAGAATTTTTAAACAATTATAGTCTGAATATTTTTATTTTAGAATCTTATATTCCATATATTGCAATTGCAGTTGGTCAGATTTCATTATATTAAGTAACATTTTAATAAAATATAAAAATCTGATTCCATGTTATTATGCTTTAGAATTATGACTTATAAGTTTGCATCATGATTTTTAACCAAACGAGTATTGAAGCTGTCTTACAATATGAGTTAGCAAAAGACTTTGTTCTTGTTTCAGCATTTATGTATTAAAATATTTTACATGTTTCTGTTTCAGTTTTAGCTCCTTTTCTTCCCAGACTGTTCACTTCAAGAGGCAAGTCACATCTCTGTTAGAACTAATGATTGAGATAGCCCAGTCAATTTTAACAGTTTCCTAATATATTGTGAATTTGTGGGTAATACAATCAAACCCACTGTAGTGAATTGATACTACTAACTCTTGGCCTTTTCTTTTCTGCTTATATTTCCTAAAGCTGCAGTAGGGCTCTTAAATACTTACGTTTTTTCTTAAGATCCTGAGAATGTAAATTTGCTAACAGTTTGTCTCCTGCTTAGTAGGTGATTTTTTCAGAATGAAAAATATGTGGATGTGTTCTGATATTGTTAGCTTGCATTCTGACAGGGGAATAAGTTTTAATAGATATTCGATTTTCTTTTCCAAAGTTGTTGTGTTTTTTTTTAAAGCACCAATCTTGCACTAAAATAGATCATTAAAAAATAAAATGAATGTTGACACACTCCAGTTTTATGAATTTTATATTTTAGAAAGACATCCTCTTCTTTCTTGCAAAGTCACATTTGACTTGCTGAGACATGTTTGTGTGCATTTCAGAGCAGAATTTAGCCTTAATGACATTTTTGAAAGATGCATGTTCTTAACTGGAGCACATTTCATCTACTTGGGCATATAGCTGGTGACAACAACAAATATGACCCAGCCAAGCAAAGTAGTCTTGACAGAGTATTTTGCTACCCTCTAAAAGAGTAGTTTCTAGAAAGAAAGAAAGAAAGGAAATAAAAGCAGGAGGATATGAGGCTTTGGGTTATTTTAGGAAGACAAAAGGCTTTGTAAGGCATCTGTCTGGTTACTTGCGTGGGCTCAGTCAACTCAGAATCTGACTTCCTCATCAGCCATGGTGAATTACAGCCTCTCAACAGTCTTGCAAGAATAAATATATGTTATTCACTCCATTATATGAGCAGATTGAGCAATTCATCCAGGTAAACACAAGGAAAACCACTAACTGCCTTTAATGCATCTTAGTCTTAATTTATCTTAGCCTTCACTACAGAATCTTCTCTTCTTCTTGGACATTTGTCTCTAGGTGGAAGAAACCCCCTCCCCCCAGTGCAAATATACCTGGAAGGTTTGAAGGAGATGCAGCATCCCATCACTGCCATAATTTTAGAAACTCTGAACTTCAGTGTAGAAATATTTCTAGAAAGCAGTATTATTATTGTTAAACAAGAGCTTCTGTCCAAGCCAGAAAGGGTAGCTAGCTCACATTGACTTGAGAACTAAATGTGATAAGCCCTCTATCCAGACTTCTTGAGAGTGTGCTGAGTGTATTGACTCACTGCCCTGTGCTAAAGAACACACTAGGTCATGAGGATTTGACAGCTTGTATTATTATTAATGAGATATAAGACCTTTCACTTCCAGGTCATCTGTTTGAAGTCCAGACAAAACTGGTGGTAACCAAACATTATCAACATCTGTTTTGTGGCCTATGCAAAATAAGCCTTTTGTCTCGTTTCAGACAAACTAACAGAAATCATCACAATTTTGAGCACTTTCCAATTGAAAAAGTATTTGATGCTGCCATTAGAGAAATTGGAAGAGTGCCAAAAGTTTACTACATAGAGTTACAGTTAAAATTGCATAGCAGTTCTAAAAAAAAAAAAAAAAAAAAATCATTTAGCCCATAGGGAAATTTTCTATTCCTAGTTCTAACAAAGAACTCATTTACATTTCTGAAATTATTTTGAAGTCTTACATGAGACCAGATGCAGTAATAAAAACACAAACTCACCAAGGAACTGCCTCTAAAGCTGCTAAAAACTTGCAAACTAAGTATTTGATATGGAAAACTTAAATATGATTGACTCATCTTTATATGTATAATATGCATTTCATATTTGTACACTTATATTTTGAGTTACAGTAACATTTCTTATGGCCAAAGTCTGACATGGAATTTTTTTTACGAGACCTGACCATTAGCAAAGCTGTTTTCAGCTCTTTTTTTACCTTCTCTTAAGGAGTAATGCAGGAGCGTATTTTCTTGAGTTTTCTTCTGTTGCCATCTCAAAATGATTTTAAGATGTGTAGGATTATTTCTCTTGTTTTTGTTAATGGAGTTAGACAAATAGATTTTCTTAATTAAGAAAAAAAAAAAAAGAAAAAAACCTTGAGCCTCTACAAAGAAGGCAGAATTTCTAAATTACTAAATTTTGTGGGAATATAAAAAAATAATCTGGGCCAACCAGAGAAAGTTTTGTTATGTTATCTGCTGTTAGAGTGATAGGCTGAAAGAAAGGACCAAACAGCATATTATATTGTCTCCAGCAGTGACTACAGCCTATCCAGGAAGTTTAGGAGTAGAGGAAAGGAATCATTGTCATCCCTCTCAGCTCCTGGAGAGTGAAGAATTACAGTGGTTATGAGAGTAATCTCATCTTTCCTCTCCAAACCTTCTCTTTCCTCCCTGATGTGTCCTCTCCCAAGAGGCTTGGAGATCCCTGCTGTCTGCCATGCGCTCTCCTTCCACTGCAGCAGTTGCCATCCATACACCAGTGGCTTTGATGGTCTGGGGTGCCCCAGGGGGCAGAAAGCGGCAGCCACAGGGGAAACCCAGGAAGGACTGTAGCAAGTACACAGCGATGCTTTCTAATGTTTCTCTCTCAGGCTTTAACAGCTTGCACCTCTAATCCTTCCAGAGTCAGAGGTAGTAGTTATTAGCTTGCTTTCTTCTCAATTTCTCGCTTCTCTTCTCTTCTTTTCCTTACACTCTCTCACATTCTTTTTCTTTCTGAAGGTGACTAAGGTACCCTAAGCTTTGCCATATTTTATGCCTTTTTCTTTAAGAAAGTATGTATGTATATGTGCATACACATCAGTTAAATAACAAATTTCAAAGTTTCAATAAAAAAAACCACCAAAAAAGTCTTAATATTTCAGCTACTTTTTCAAGCTTCTTGGTGGAAACTATTCAGTGAATTCAGCATGCATTACTGAGTAGTTCTCTCCCTTCAAACTTCATTATTCTTGCAAATTAGCATTCAAGATAGGAATTTCACTGGGGGGTCTCTTGTCTGGGAAAGTGACAGGAATGTGGAAGAAGAGTGATTCCACTTCCCATTCTATGATAGATATGTAACCACACAAGCCTTGTACTTCCAAACATGGAAATTTAAGTCAGCCAGCTTTCCATGGTTTCTGTTGTTATGATATTATATATTCAGATTTTGATCCTCAAGTCTAAGTATAAAAAAGAAAACCATATTTGTATGAGTTTAATTTAGAGTATAGATTCAGGCATAAACTGAAAGCAATTATACTTTTGATATGTAGTTGGCTTCCACACTGAAAAAGAAAAAGGCCCAGTTTCTGTAACATACTATTTTTAAACATCTCAGTGTTAATTCTAGTAATTTTTTTCCACTTTACTATACAGAATAGCTTAATATTTTATAAGGTGTTTGTCAGTCACGTATGATAGTTAAAGCTCCTAAGCTTTAAGACCTCTTCTCTTTGTACCTTAATACACCCGCTCTAGGTCTGAGCATCTTCAACTTTTCAAAGTCTTGGTTTCATTAACCAGAAATTGTACCAGAGGTAACTTCATCCCATGCTTTTGGCTTGGCTTTCCAGAAAAAATGTTTATGTGAACATCCTCTGTCAGCCTCTATATTTGTAACTTCTGTACCTGGAAGCCATTTTGAACAAACTTTTAAACAGGAGTAAGGACTTCAGAAGCAATAAAATTCCACCAGTGGATTCAGGCTGTTAAGGAGAAAAACCTTCATGACAGAGCCTGCCACGTCACTTCTCCTTTTATTAGGTACCAGAGAACCTCTGTGTAAGTACCACAACTGTGGTAAAGCAAAACGTGCAGTCAACTAGTAGACACAGTTGCACTAGAAAACGTTCTCTATATGTTCTGCTGTTGTTTAGAGATACTCGTAGTTTCAGAAAAATTTGAAGTTACACCTACACTGCATTTCAGGTGATTTTTCCAAATATACCTGTCAAGTTAAATGATGACTCAACAATTTATTTTGTTGTTCCCACACACATATAGGAGTTAGTATCCAAATAAGTGAACTTTAAAATACCACAAGGTATCTGAACGTAATATTTCCATCCACTATGGTCTGAAGAAGTACAAAGCTTACAGCCTGAAGAGCTTTTCTAGAATGCAGACTAGAAGAAATAAAAGTTGAAAAGCTCACATCTTTCCTTTAATTTCTAATCAATTGAGCTCTATTGGCTTGACAAGGTGCACAAACTGAACTGTGTAAGAACCTGCCAAGTCTGGCTCACTCAGACTGGGAACTGGGATTTGATCCCTTGTATTCCTGAGTCATTATCACAAGTTCCTGTTTCAGTGGTATGCTGTTGTAGTGGGACGCTCTTTCTGCATTCTCCTTTCTTCTTTGAACATTAAATATGCCTTTCTAAGGTGTGGATTTGTTACTTTTTGATTAAATAGGCAGCTAGAGGGATTTTTTCAGACAGAGAAACTGTCCCTTATGTGGGCGTGTTCAGCATCACTTAAGGTTTTCTAGGTTGAAAATGTACCATAAGTTTTACCTGAAAATAAGGAGGAAGCTAGTGCAGGTCATACTGCATTTCTATAGTATACCCACATCTGAATGCACTGCTTAGCAATAAAGTTCTTACTTTCTAAAACATCTTAATTTACTCAGTCCTTCCAAGATATAGCTCCAGGCAGAGCGTGCTGCATGAATCTAATTTTGAAGTGGCAAATGTGTTCATTGCAGTAGTGAGTTGCCTATCCCAAACATTTACATTTCTGGCCAGGTGTAAATCGTTAAAAGGAGCCTTGATGAATATTATTAATACCTGATCATCTGGCAGGTTGCTGCTCGGATACATCCTGGAAAAATACTAAACCCATGTAAACCATTCAGAGCTTCAGCACAGTTCAAAGGTTCTCCTGTGTGTCACAGAGCAAATCAGACTTTATCTGCAAAAGGGGGCAAAAGTTGGTTTTCTGAATTGCTTTAGACTGACACACAGCTAATTCTTGCACGAGACCTTCAGTGATTCAGTAAGATTGACTTTGATATGGTGTTGAGTTTGTCTTTGCATATTCTGTAACTGTTCTATTGAGTGATTGCTTTCTATCATACTTTGAACGACACAAAGAGATGCTTATTCCTAGGAATATTGGGAAACATGTTTTCCGTCAGGAAGAAGTGCTATTTTATATTTTTCTTTCAATGAGACTAGGAAGGTAGGGAATTCAAATATATAGTATATAATAATATAAATATATAATATAATTTATAACAATTTAACTGTGAGGGTGCATATGTCTCAATTCAAATACATGGGAAAGTATGTATATGTTTTAGAGAAAATTACTGTTTTTCTTCTTAAGTAACAATATCTTTACTATTTTCATAATCTCATCAAAACTGTGTATTTATTTCTTACTGTTTTCTTCACAGTTTTAATATGTAAGATTATTTTTACTTACATTTTCTTTTTAATCAAACACATTTGCTTGCTGTTATGGCAACCACTTAAGAGAATTGAGTTGCTGTAATTGTTTAGTCATTGTTGCTGAAAAAGACCATTGAAGTTGATCTTTGAAGTTAGTAGTAGTAGTAGTGCTACATGCTTTATGGAGGAAAGGGGGGAAAAGTGGAGAAAATTTTGAATATCAAGGCCTATTCACACTGGCAATGACATTTAGACAAACAATAAAATTCAATCCCTCTCTCACAATATGAAACATATGATTGTTCAGGAGTAAAAAGCCAACAAAGTAAGCTTGGATATCTCTGAAAATAGGGGAGAGGAATTAGAGATGTTGTTCAGTGGTGGAAGAGAAAACCAAGATTATAGTAATATTTAAACTTACATTCTGGTTTTCTGCATTTAAGAAGTTGTGCAAATTATCTTTATTGAAACTGTTGAAGTGATGTGTAAAGGGAGCTTTATATGTACATTCTTGTAAAAACCTTGGCTTGAGTGAAGGAGTTACTGCCTGTATTTGCTATAGAGAAGAACAAATTGGGGGCAACTATCCTCATGTAAGTTCAATATATTTACTGCAGAAATCTTTTTAAAGGGTAGTTTGAGTCTGATTTATGGTGACAATGGGAACAAAAATAACTAAATTCTGTGATTTTTTTTTGGTTTTGTTTTTTTTTTTTTTTTTAGGAATCTTACCTTGTTTACTTGTTATTTGCATGGCTCTGCTTGTATTACATTAGTGTCATTAGTTGGTTGAAATATTTTTCAGACTACAGAGATTTTCCCAAAGGCTTCTGGTGCCTATACTTCTTTCTGTTTCCATGCTATGTGATTTATATTACAAGAAAATGAAGTTTTTGTTTTCGTGACCGTGTGTTACATCTAAGTTGTTTCAAGTCTAAGGGTTTATACTCATTTTAAATACAACTCAGTGTCAGATACATTGGACTTTAAAGTACTGAGGGAATTTCAGTTGTCTTATTTCAGGTACCTTGTGAGTGATTTTTAATAATTATTTGTGGTATTTAAAATTCTTGTTTAAATATATCAAATTACAAATTGTAATTTATACAAACTATTTTACATAGTAAAAGTATTAGTTTCAGCTAATCTATGTTGAATAAATGTATATTAAAAAAAGATTGATATGTTTTTTAAAACAGTGTCAGATAAAAATTAAACATGTCAATATCCACCACTTTTTTTGGAGTAATTACCAGTAGATTACAGAGTAATAAGCAGTAGATTGTAAAATTAACATTAAATTGATCTAACGGATTGAATATGATTTCAAAGTACTTGTCCCATCAAATATTTTTTCATCTATAAGTTACCACCAATATTTTATTTTAAAAGTTAGAGTTCTAGGTCTGTGGTAGGTAAATTTCTTAGTTTTGTAAATCATTGTATAAAAGTATATGCTTTATCATCCTTAGGAGTAATCATGCCAAATCGTCATACCTGTGGTGTAATCTGCAGGCTCATGAATGTAACACACATTTAGCTCTTAACAGTTAAAAATGACAGTTTATGAAAATGAAAATGTTTGAAATTACAAGTTCAAAATACCACTCTTTGGGAGCTTGCCTTAAGAGGTATAATTTTACTGCTATTGCCCTAGGAGATAGCAAACTTTTAAACGTAATAGAACTTTTTAATTGTCTTGAGTTGCTGTACTTGAACTTGAAAAATACAAGAGCTGAGGTAGGAGAACTAAATATAGGGACGGAAGTCTCTGTTTAACAAAAATTACACAGAGGAGGAGGGAGATTACATTCTGCTTCTATTCACTGGGACCTTCTAATTTCACAATCATTTACTTTTGGGAAAGAAAATATTATTTTAAAATGTATATGCGCCGTAGCGTTTATTTTAGAAATGTAAATCATATGTGCAGACCACAGTGATCAGGCAAAGGGGAAAATTCACAGTTTGAACAGATTGCAAGACCTGAGGATCTGAAGTGTTTTCTGGTGTCGTTTTAAGGCCAGACCTTCTTTGTTAAGTTGTTGCCTCTCTGCTGCGGGATACCTGATCACTTTGGAGAGGTGTGAAAGAGATAACGAAAAGATCCTTAAAAAGAGGTGCTTTTGCCTAGCGTCGCAACAGCTGACAAGCGCCCTAGACGCGTGTCACCTCCACAAACCCCAGGCTCTCGGGCGAAGCTGGGCAGCCACAGGTTGGCTTTTTCCTCGGAGCAGGAAGGGAAGCGCCCTGGGTGCCGCGGATGGCTCCTGAGCTGCGCATTGAGCGCCCGGCACCATCCCCAAGTGCCGCTCCTCTGGGCAGCACAGGCCCGGTCCCGTGCTTGTCTGAGGCTGCAGTTGCGCTGGAAATGAATATTTACATCCCTTGGAAAAGCGCAGCTCGCCACCGCCAAGGGGCCGGACTGTGGCTGGTAGCCGGAGCTCGTTATCCTTCCCGAATGTGAATGAGCCCGTCCCGCGGCTCTTGGCTCAGGTGTGCCCAGCTTTTGTTTCATTAGATTATCAATTGGCTTTGGAAAGGAGACCCAGAGCTTCCCGATAGCGCGGTGCCATATGGAAAATCTACGCTATTTTGATTATGTTCTCTGTAAACATTTTAATATCGGATCCTTAAAATCCAGGGACTATCCCAAAGGGGATTAAAACATAATCCTCTCTCTCTATAGCTGTAGTGGATTAATTTCGTATTCTCTCAGTGGCTGGCTTGCTCCCTGAAGGCTGCAACAAAAAGACTCAGTGCTCCTTAAACATGCTATGGAATTGCGAGTTGTAATTGGAGATTTCCAAAGGACAAGTGTAAAAATGACATACTGTTAATACCGATTTTTTTATTATTATTATTTCATTTTGTGCTTTCAGGAGGAAAAAAAAATCTGTTAAGGTTTTTTTTAAGCTTAGTTTGGCACCCCCTTCCCCAAAACCACATAATTTGACTGCTGTTTTTATGTTTTCGGCCGTTTTTAGTTTTGTTTGGTTTTTTTTTTTCTTTTTAATGAAAGGAAAAACAAACACAAGGAAACGTTTTCTCATCTGGAAAGTACAGCATTGTGATACCTCTGACATGTTTACATTGCAACAAATCTAGGGTGTCATTTGAGCAGAATGCAGGGCAGATGCCAAGGTACCAGTCTGGGAGCTCAGAGCCTTTTCTCGAAAGGAAAAAGCCAGAAATCCCCGATTTCCCCTGCATTCTGTAATGGGCTAAGAAGTGACTGTTCCCTTTCCTTCCACATCCACCCCTGCTTTTGCAGCTCTGCCGCTTCCTCCAGTCCGTGAGGGCAGGTCGCTGGCACTCCCGGTAGCCGGGGTGCACCATTGTCTTCTGCATGTCAGATTATAAGGTTTGGCCTTTTGACCATTAAATAGCGGTGGCTTTATTTTTATTTTAGCCATACAACACCAGGGAAAAGAGGTAATTGGATTAAATTGATGTTCTTCCTTCTGGGATTCAGCAAAGCCCACAAACGCCTCCTTAAAGTGATAGAATACCGGGTCGCTTCCAGGACGTATCTTCCGCAGACGCTTCTCTCCCCGCACAAAGGCCCGGGAGCCTATCCGTGTGCCGGGCCAAGTGGGCCCAGGAAGAGAGAGAGGAAGGGTAGGAGACGCTCTGCTTGACAGGGCAAGGGCTTCTTCAGGGCAGGGAACCGCTGGCTGCCCAGACCCCCTTCTGTAAACACAAAGAAAGGGGCCTGGGGAATAGAAACCCAAATCCACTTGTAATCGTACAAGAGAATCGGCCGTAATTACTTGAGCAACCTAGATGAAGATTGATGAGGCTTTAAAGTGGCGTTTCGGATCGATCATCCTGCCCTTTGGAGCCTGCTGCCGGGCTTCCCCGGCTCGGCTTGGCTCAACTCGGCTCCTTTCCCACCGCCAAGGGAGGGAGAGAAGATGGAGGCGAGACAGGGAGAGCAGCAAAGCAAGCCCGGCGCATGTGATTCCGATCAGCTGACTGGGGTCAAGAGGCTACCCCGGTTTATTAGGAGACGGAAAACAATAAAATGAAAGAAAATAGAGTTTGTATCAATATTATCCCGTCTGCCACGCTGAGCTGCTGAAAGCTGTCACAGAAACTCTGCGTTTTAGCTTCCCCCTGTATTTACAGTAATCCCTGCCTCCGTCTTTATTTATTTTGCAGCGTAAATGACAAAATATTGTGCAATAAGGGCTCAAATTGGGTGTTACAGTAAAGTAAAACATTAACAACATGACAGTTAGATGCGCCGATACAGGAGTAATTTGGGCTAAGTGAGTAATTTGAAGTGTTGCTTGCAAGAGCTGGTAGTAAAGTGTGCGGGCGGTGCTGGTGGAGGAGGAGAGGGCGCATCCGTGGCTTTAGCCCCGGTGCGAGCTGCCGCCCCGGGCTCGGCTCAGCCGCACCAACCCCCGCACCGCATTGCTGGAGGGGCGAGTGGCCGGGGATGGCAGCGGGAGGCGCACGGCTCTCTGCCCTCCGAGCAGGGGTTCCCTTATTGTAGGGGAGATATTTTAGCTGCGTAAAACAACAGAATCGCTTTTTAGTATTCCCCTGAGATGGCCAGTTTGCCGGTTTCTGAAAGGTGCATCAGTCAGATGTTGTACCCAGCTTCTCAGTACTGAAGCTTTTATTATTTGCGTGTCAGATGCGTGTTTGTGCGTGCGTGTAGCTGTGTGTGTTTATGTATGTGTAAACGAATTGCCCTACATGCTTTTGAGGTTAAATCTGGAAGACTATTCTATATGTCATATTTTTTTCGAGTTAGACGAACTGAGCTTCCTAAAACACGGACACTCTCAGCTTTAATAGCAGACTGCATTCATATTCAAGATAAGATGGTGAAAAAGCAATCCTCTGTTGTTTTTTGGATTAAAGCAGAAGTTTTGTTTTTTTTTTTTTTCCTGAATTAAGACCTAACAATTCGTGTGGACAAGGCTGCCTTTTACAACAGGTTTTCTCCATCTCATCTTTTCAATGCCCGTGAAAACGTCTCAGAAGGAATATATTTGAGCGAAATATTGTAACTGTAATTTTAAATGGATAAGCGGCAGGGAGTTGATACAAAAATGATCTTGACGTAAATATTTAACGATGCTCGCCCCTGTTTGCGTGGGGTATTGAAGTAGGTGTAAATAAAAATAAACCATTAAAAAAAAACCCACAAACACAAACCACCACCACCACCACCCAAAAAAACCCCAAAAAAACCCAAAACAAACAAAGAAAACCCAACAAAACAAAACACAAAACCAAACAAAAAACCCCCACGATATTTCGCATTACTTTCGGAGTTGATGTCTGGACCCAGAGTTAAAAATAATGCTGCTAGCCTTACAGGGTCGGTGTGGCGGGCAGGGGCTGCGGACTGCCCTGACCTGCGTCCCCGACCCTGCCCGGCCGCCGTGGGGACCCTGCGCTGCCAGGTCGAAGCTGCGTGGAACGAGCCGCCGCTATCGCACATAAACAGCGATAGCGTTAATGAGGACCAAAAGGGCATGAAAAGAGAGGGGACCTTCTTCTAAGAGGCAGCTGTTTTTCACCCTAACTCCTCTAAATTTCGCTACTGTGATTTATCTCGCAACCTCGGAGCTCGCAAACTCGCTTCTGCCCCGGCCGCAGAGTTCAAAGCGCTGGCCGCGGGCAGGGGGGAATAAACACGGCGGTTTACAAACAGGGTTTATGAGGGGGCTCGCCGGGCGCTGGGTCGGCAGAGGGAAGGGGAAGGGCCACCAGGGATGGGCCGGCTGGGCGCCTCCAACCTGACGCCGCTGCCCTTGCTTTTGCAGGCCCCGTGGTCCTCAGCACGCCGGCACAGCTCATCGCCCCTGTGGTGGTGGCCAAGGGGACGCTCTCCATCACCACCACGGAGATCTACTTCGAGGTGGACGAGGATGACTCGGCCTTCAAGAAGATCGACCCCAAGGTGAGTGCGGCGGGCGGACGGTCGCGGTCCCGGTCCCGGCACACGTGCGCCGTGGCCGCCCCCTCCTTCGAAACTCCGCTCCAGTCTGCCGCCTTTCGCTGCATAAGAAAGGGGAAAAAAAAAAAGGCGCAATGTATTAATGATGTTAAATCCTCTATTACGGCAGCGTGCACGTTTTCCAGCTGCATTTTGCGCGGTGCCTTTGTATGAACGTGGTCAGATTTAGCAGTTAAGCCAATTGCTCTGAAATCCCTGGAGGGAGCAGCAGTCCCAGCCCATAGCCTTCCTGACACACAGCGGAGGGCTTTACCCCTTCCGAGGATATCGGAGAATCCCGTTATTTCAAGAATGTTAGTTGCCATATAAGAAAATACGGCGCATTTTGTAAACTCTCTGACTGCTGAAATGCAAGTTAATGCTTATTTTCTGGGGAAAAAAAATTGGGGGGAGGGGGGTGGAAATGGTCATGGACTCGAGGACTTGGTTCTTGGGAAAGCTTTTTCTTTCTAAAGTCACTTACTACTACCAATGCCCCAGCGCCGCCCCCCTCCCTCTTCCCCTCCCCTCCATGAAAACCTGCAGCCCAGTCGCAACAGAGCAGGGGTGCGTGACTTCAGCGGAAACGTTTGCGTGGGTTTTTCCCCGCGGGAACGGCGCAGGGGCTGCCACGGGGGGGAGGAGGGGGCAGACGGAAGAGACGTGTCTAACAGGGCGCTCCTCTCGTCTGCATCTCTTTTTATTCTTATCGCTCTTGCTTTATTTCTTTGCTATTGCACTGGAAAATGTTGGCAGAGAGGAAATAGGGCAGTACTTTTACAAAGGGTTGTTTTGCTTTTTAATGCAGAAATATCATAAATAATTTCCAAGAAAATTCCTCGTCTGAATGTTTGCAATAAGGTGATTTCTCTTTGGCGAATAATTTGTCAAACTCGGGACTTCCTTCCCAGGAAAAGTAAAAAGTTTCGGTCAGAATCTCTGGATATAACGATTTCCCTAAAGTGCACCCGCTGGAAATAGTTGCTAATGGGTGTTACATAGGCGATCGGCCTCTTTCAGCACTTGTTGACTGTTAGGATCCTAATCAAAATCCGCGTTGATATTTTGAGTTTTGATTTAAAACCGCTTTAAAGAAATGCATCCTGAGAGGGACCAGGCGGTGCAATACGGACAGGCGGCTTTGGATCGTTTGCAGTTTTGTAGGCACGCACATGTTATTCCCTCTGAATGCCCTGGGAGCGCAGGGACTTGATTTCTGAGAGTGCAACTGGCAATTTTACCACATTCGTAACGGATTTGTAGGTCAGAAGTAATATTGTTGTTCATTTTATTGGTGCCGGCTTCCACCTATAAATTTTACTTTCTTCTTTATTAGTACCTGTACCAAATTGCTAGTTTTATCAGGCCCACTGCTTACCCAATACACTGCTTCACGGATATGTTGTGTGTCCTCAGCTTTGTTTGAATCCGAACAGAAACACATCAGCACCGCATAGTAAACCCTTCAAAAGCAGATTTGTTTCCTGACAGCTGAAAAACTGTAATTGCATTTAATAACCACATTAGTGTCTGACAGTTGCTGATGGTCACCTAGAGCTAAATTATAATATGTTTGTACCACGAATATTTCCCTATTCTATGAAACTATTCAAAATGCAAAATCAGGCGCCTGCCCTTGAGTTTTCGCTTTACAGGATTTAAGCAACTGTCCACAGAAAGGCAAAATCTGCTAAACATAGCTGCCTTTGGTTTTTCAAGTAGAAAACTTGATCTGAGATTGAAACACTTACCCATATGCATTTTACTTCATTTATTAGCTTGTAATTAAATAAATCAGCAACAGAAATTAAAATCTAAATCACAAAAGGTAATTATCCAGTGTATTTCAAGTGCATTTTCAAATATATAATTCCAATATTCAAGCATTATTATATAAGCAGAATCCAAATTTCTTTTGAATATATTTAAATAACATTTCAAGTATATTTATGGAATGTTAGAAATAGAACAAGCAATATATATGAAACGAAAAATGTAAACTTGTTAAGTTCAGACACTTCAAAAGACAATTAACAAAAGTACTGTGATAAAATCTACCTTTTTTAATGATATCTTCTCTTTAGCAGAAAATGTCCTTGAAGTATCCAAAATGGCAATTTAACTTCTGTTCACCAAATCACAAAACACCAACATCCACAATTTCAAAGACAATGTGAGATCACAATATTTGATACAAATTAAAAGGTACATTAGGGTTTGTTCAGGTGGCATATCCAAATAGCATTTACTCACAGAGGGTTTACATAAAAATACCGGGTTTTGTTATAATCCGTTGGTACCATTTTTAGGCAGAATGGTCACAATCATGTTAAATTACGGCCAATTCTCTTTTCCAGGTAACGCTTTCCTTTTTTCTTATTTTTTTTTTTTCCATCACTCCCCCCCCACCCCACCCCGGGAAACTGTAAAACCGTGAAGAAGAGGAACGATGCTTGCTGTTCTCATTTACTTCTTTTTTTTTTTTTCTTTGTGAAGAGCCTAAGCTATATTCCTTTTAAAAAAGAGAATATTATTTGCTTTGTGAAGTGGAAATATTTGACTTTTCGAATAGGCAGCTTAAACTTCATCGGGAAATTTATCGGTCAGGCCGGTTTTATAGTTACCCTCTAAAGTTTCTCCAAACTTTTCGGGTTGGTTAGTATTTCCCTGGCCAGTCGCCACGTTTGTTTGGCTGCGTTTTCCAGGGCCGAGTGAGGTTTGCCCTGAAACAGGTCTAGGTTGGGCAAGAAGTAGTGGGGGCACCTCCTGCACTGAAGGCAGGAGATGAGCTGCAATAAAATCCCGTTGAGCCGGTCCCCCAGGCATGACTCGTCCCAGTCCGATTCGCGGGGGTGCTTTTCGCATTCGTAGGAAACCAGAGTCTTCATGTGATAATTATTCAGGGGCTGGCCTGGCAGCTCAAGGTGACGGTCCCGTAAGGTTTTGAGGATGGAGAGGCATTTCTTCCTGCAGCCGCCCATCTGCAGTCTGTTCTCGGCTTCTGCGAACTGCAGCACCCAGGCATCGCTCTCGGCCGAGCTCTGCTTGCCGGCCAGAGAGTGGCACTCCTTGGACAAGAGGTTGAAGCCTTCCGCCTTGACCTCCGCCACCCGGTTGGGTCCCGGCCAGGGGATGTGGGGAAGCGGCCAGTGGGCAGCACTCCGCGGCCAGATCCCTGTGCACTTGAAAGCCGGAGTGATCTGCACGACGTACCGATCCCTGATCCTCAGCTTCACTTCGCTGGTGTCTGCCACCATCTTTACCACGTCTCTGTAACTGCACTTATCCACGGCTTGAGCCACCAGAGTCTGGAATCTGGACCGGATTTTGCGAGCGGAGAGGTAGCCAGACGCCGTGATGAACTCCACCCAGAGGGACATGCTCCTCTTGCGGCCGTCGCTTAACTTTAACACAGCGCAGCCCGGCAAGGAACCGTCGTCCACGAAGTTGAAAACCCCCATTTGGTTCAGATACAGCACGACTTCAAACTCCGTGGGGGAGATGACTTCCAGCCCCTCGTAGCGATTGTCCATCTCGTTCAAGGAACTGATGAAACGAGGCTCCTGCACCTCCACCTCCTTCAGCACGTCCGACACCACTTTGCAGACTTCTCGGATCGTTTTGGCGATGGCAGCTTTTCTCGCTTGGCATTTCTCATTGTAGTATTTATTCAAATGATACACCAGCTTGGCCTGGGCCGCGATCATGTTGGGGCAGAGATCCGGATTGTATACCGGAGTCTCGCAATAGGCTGTGGGATCCAATGCGGCTGCTAAGGCTGGAGCCAACTTCAGAGGAGAAACAGGCTGCCGCACTCTGAAATGTAACAAATGTTTTTCAAAATGCGCCGGGGCTGCTGCTCCTCAGATGCTCTCTTCCTGCTTTTTTAGATCAGCCGTCTTGAAGTGTGTGTGGCGGGGGGGGCGGGGGGGGGGGGGGGGGGGGGGGGGGGGGGGGGGGGGGGGGGGGGGGGGGGGGGGGGACTGGAGGGGGCGATATTTTTCCTTCCCCTTTTTTTAAAGGGTCCGTGAGAGAGAGGAAAGCATCGAGAGCGGCACCTTTCCCAGCAGCAAGAAAAAACAAAAGTTGCACTGAGACACAGCAAGGCTTCCAGTAGTCAAAATAATAAAACCTCTTCGTATTTATTTATGTTTTCCCGTGGTAATCACCGTGTGTATGCAGGGCGGTTAATCAGTTGGTGGAAAAAAAGTGCCGTGTGTGTATGTCAGAAGAAGCTGGCTCTTGGTTTGTATAAGAGCCCAGATGCACTCGTGTGGAAATTATAAAGGCAGGGCCAGGCAGGCGGGCGGCCAATCGCCACTGGGCTCGTCACTGCAGCCTCTTTCAGCTCAAACGCGGCTAATTAATCCCACTCTAGGAGATAGATATGTATACACAGCCACACGCACGCACACATGCACACGCAGGCACATATAGGAAGGTAGAAGGTTACTGGCTGAAAAACCGCCCCGGTCCTCTGTACGCTCGGAAATCAAGAGAAATCGCTCTCCTTTGGGTGTAACTCGAAGGGTAGTAACGTTTCGAAAGGACTTGGCAAAACTGTGCCGCTCCGCAGTGAATCCCTACGTGCCCCCCCATGGCCGGGACGTGAATGCAGGTGTATTAATGGGCATCCATCAACTAGGGAGCTACAGAGCGGGCTGGCTCCGGCAGGAGCACAGGCGTAAATTCATTAACTCCCACTTGGCGTCACATCATGCTGTCCTTTTCCTCCTGATAGTTGTCTGTAACTGCAAACGAGAAGTTGTTGGTTTTGTTTGGGGTTTTTTCTTTTTTTTTTCTTTCTTTTTTTTTTTCTCTCGTGAACCGGCCAATGAACAAGGCAGCGGATTCACGGCAAATTTAGTGTTTTTTGGAATAAAATATTACGCAGAAGTCCACGATTTGTATTGTTTTAAAAGATCTTCTGACGGGCTCTAATCGATTTTGAAGTTTAACGCATTTCGGCATTGTCTCTGCCTGTTTTTGTATTTGTACCTTATGAAGGGAGAATCAATCGCTAAACGTATCTGTCAGGTCTTTTTCACATTCCCTTCAGAAATCAAGTGGCAGATACGGACGGTAAATCTCATTTGCCAATTCTTAGCTTCGTTTTTTTGTATTCTGTATTGCGCTCCGATATGTTGTGAAGAGTGGATGTTCAGCTGCTTTTTGAGGGTCAGTATTTTTTAATTTCAAACCTGGAGGATTTATCGTATAGCGAGCTCTGCTAGCAAGCTGCGCTTAGTAAATGTGCACACGGGAGGCACGCTAGCGACTGCAAACATGCTGGCTTGCTTGTCTGACAGTTTGGGGTTTCGCCTGTGTGATGTGTAATTAGCAAATTTCCCCTTCGGTACTTTAGGTGTAATCGAGACCTTTGTTTGCAAATAAGATGGAGTTGTAAACTCCTCTGCTTCACAGCATTTACTGAGCTTCACTTCAAGAGAACCCTAAATTTTAAATATATATTTAGGGAAAGAAAGCAAAACAGCATAGCTTTTAAGCGCTTGGAATCTTTAATCTACTGACCGATTACCAGTTCCTAAAGTAACTGTCACAGATACATCCGTCGCTGAGGAGAAGTCATACCACAAAGAACATTTCATGATATTTATTCAGCGTATGAATGCGACCAACTTTATTGCAGAAAGCGGAGAATTTGTGACTGTGCGCTTGGCTCCCACGGTCTGGCGGTTGTGTGGGTGTTCCCGTGCCGGTCCAGAGGAGGAAGCTGACCAGAATCTTTTCCTGCCCATGAGTAGAGCAGGGCTGGGGCTGTAGCTGAAAAGCTGCAGGTAACAGGTCTTCCCGCGGAAGCTTTTCCTCTTCCCAGCCGCAGCCCCTAAGCTGCCGGGAGAAGGGCGACCGCTCTTTGGCTGTTTCGTGCGGAGAGGAGGTAGTTTCCTCCCTAGTTTTCTCCCTTCTCCGTTTAGTTTCCCAGCCAGGCGCCGGGAAGGACACGCGTGCCTCCCCTCCGACCGCGCCGCGGCGGGTCCGGCGGTGGAAGCGGCCCCGAGCGCCCGGTCCCGGTTGCTCCGGATCGGCCGCCGAGGAGCGCGGCCGCCGCCGCACCCGGGGTCCGGGACTGCCGCCTCCCTCCTTCCCTCCCTCGTCCCCTGCGGAGCGGCGGCGTGAGCGGCAGCCGGGCTGCGGGCTCCCGGGGGCCGGCTGCCCTCGCCTTCCCGGAGCAGGCACTTAGAGAGGTCTGGGCCGGCTCCGCGGGGACAGGCGGGCGCCTCCCCGCCGATTTTACCGGCGGCTGCCCCCGGCTGCGCGGGGAACCTGCCGCGGCAGGGGCGAAGGTCTGCCCTCTTCCTCCTCTTCCTCCTTCCGCTGGCTCCGTGGCACCGCCGCGGGTCCCGTCGGCGGGTGGGCAGGGGGAGGCACCTCGCCGGCCCGGCGCATCCCTCCCCGCTGCCCCGAGGAAGGGGCCCGGCACGACCCCAGCCCGCCCCCCGGGGCCGGGGGCGATGCCGGTCGTGCCCTGCCCTCAGACACGGGGCGGTGTTGGCCGCAGCGGTGCACGGCCCGCCTGTGCGGGGGAGGGAAAAGCGGTCAAGTTGGGACCAAATGCGGCGGGCGGGTTTCGGGGACCGATTGGTGCGAGGGAAGGCCCGCTGCGGCCCCGTCCCTGGCCCCGGTTCCCGCCCTGGGCGGCGGCTCCTGGGACTCGCAGCCGTCCGGCTTCAAGCCTCCGGCGCTGCCGTATCGGGGGCGGCTTCTTGGGATGTAAATGTTAAAAAGCCCCTTTCCCGCGGGGTCACAGACCAACGCCGGGTAAAACCGAAAGTTACAGCGGGCGGACAAAAGGTTATCCCTTCCTCACCGAGGGAACAGCCCTTTCCTGTGGAGGGAGCACGCCTCAACTTCCCAGCGTTGCGGCCGCCTCAGAGCTGCGCTTAAGCAATGGGAATGTTCTGGGCCAGGTTTTTCTTATTTTTGCTGGGTGGGTTTTAGCTTGGTAATTTCAGTTGCTAAAGGCAAAAGTCGTACCTTTGAGCTGTCAAAAGTCGTAATATTCATAATGCGACAAAATTAATTTAAATAAAAATTACATCTTATATCCTGAATCATAGCTTTCTTTCAATGTGTAATTAAGCTCTGATGTCAAGTAACACAGGTTATAGGTGTTTACTGTATCTTGGTGGCTATGGGAAACACTAGCTTTAGCTTCACTAAAGATCTTTAGCACTGAAGGTCACCCTTTGCTGCATCATTTCATTTCACTTCACACATATACAACAAACATTTGATAGTTTGAAAATTTGTGGATTTAGGCATCGCTGACACCAGTCAACCACTAAAATGTGACTGTTGAGTTGACCCAGTCGTTTAACAAGAGAAGAAGTCGGTGGCTTGATTGAAATGATGCTGAAAATTATCTATATTATATATATGATATAAAAATATGAGTATTTTTCAAAGCTTCTGACCACTTACTGCAGTTCATTTTTCTCTGTAGTTATTCATGTGTTCTTTGTAAACTATAAAAGGAACACCTTTTCCGCACTGAATTTTATTTTTATTGAGTTTATTGACTAACGAGTTGTTTAGGTAAATTGGGATAAAAATTATCTCATTAAAGTGATGATTGATCATTTGTCATGATAATGGCACCATATGATATTGGTGACTTTTACCAAATTGCTGTTTTCTGGATATTTCCCCTAATTAGGGGGTACTATAACAGTATTTGTTGAACTCTGCTCGTTATTTCAAATCTTTCAAACTACAGTTCCTTGTCATGTGGTGCTTACGTTAGCCAAAAAGCCAAGTGGTATAGAAAATCTTTGGCTACGAGTACTCACCCACCTCCCCAAAATGCAATTGGAAGAAGAAAAAAAGAAAAAAAAGAAAGTTACCATACATATAAATTTAACCTATAGTTTCATATGGTGAAAAGTGGGAGTTGAAATGCAGATGCATATCTACACAAAGGGCTTGCATGAATATCACTTTATATTTCTTATTATATAGTCATAGTTCTTCCATACACAACTGCTCATGAATTTTAAAGTTTTATTTTTTAATATCTACCTATTGCGCTAGGGAGGTAGGAAGAAAAAGAATGAAGCTGAGTTGATTAAATTATTTATCCCTACTGCTGAAGTGAGTTTGAAGGCTCACTGAATGTATCTGATTTCTTGGTTCATCTTTCTCCCCTTCCCCCCTCAATTCCTCCTGGTTATTTCATCCATATCATCCTGCCAGCAAAAATAAATTCACTTTTTTTTTTTTTTCAAGTAAGAAAAGACAGATATTTGTGCCAGGTTTACTATATGTGTCACATTATATTAAATAGGCAGAATAATTTTTTTGTGATAGAAGTTGATGGTACCTGCAATTTTCTGTATTCTTATTTTGTAGTTTACTTTTTGTCTCCACTTTCACATTTAGGAACAAATGAAAAGCTAAGTTGCTATAATGTTTGCAAAAGTGCAATTTTAATGAATTTATATGCTTCATTACTTAGATTTGTGGGTATAAATTTCTGTTTAGTGTGGTACACAAACATTTTTCCTCTGTTACATATAGTTTTCTGCAAATTTTTTTTTTTTTTAAACTGTGACAAAGCTCCTTTTAGAGTACTCAGTTAGCATTTATTAGTGTTAAACTTAACATGTATATGTATTACCTTCCTATTAAAACTTGAAAAACATGAAAAGAGTTTGCGTTACTGTAGGACTTGGTCATCCTAGGTCTTATGGATGAACTGTTAATGCTTTAAATTCCTCTAATCTGCAATCTGTTAAGAGAAAAACAGTAACTGATTTGTTTTCTTTAAACTCCTATGTCTCAAAAGTAAACATGAAACTTGCACAATTGCAATTTTAGCTAGAAGTGTAGAAATGTGGAAGAAGGAAAAAAATGCATTGAATTATTTATTTTGTTCACTTCTCCATCGACTTCTCCAAAGCCAGGCATTCCTTAAAGTACAGCATTTTATTTGAACAGTCCAACATTGGTGAGGGTTTTTTTAAAGATCTCTAGCTTGAGAATGTTCTTTTTTGCCGAACTGCTAGAGGAGTGTGGAATCAGTGGGGATTAGTGCCTTTTAATCTACTACATCTGTAGTGGGTCATCCAACACTACCGAACTCTCATTACTCTCTCATGCTGTATATGATTAAATGACTGAAAATATTGAACACTGACCTTGAAAATAAAGCTGTGTATGTGTTGGATGAGCAGCTTCCAAAGGCTTCACATATAAACTAACCTTTCCCCTTGGTAGCTTCTAGTCCTGTAATATGTCTGAGAGAGGACTAGAGTGTTAGAAAAAGTGAGTCAGAATTGAAGCGTGGGAGCATTTGAAATGCATCATTATATAAATTATGGCATCGCTCAACTTGTTCATATTTTAGGAGTAACCCAACGACTCATTAGCCCAGTCAAAATGGGAGAGTGATATGTCTTGAACCTACTTATCTTTGTGACTGGTGTTTTTCTGTAAGCTGGTTTCATGTTGTCTAGCAAACTAAACTGCATCATCTTGTAGGGAGCTGCTAGAGATATTGAATTTAGCAGAAGATATGTTGCTCAACATCTTTGAACACTAGCCAATATGAAGTTATAAGTAAGAACCATCTCTCTTTATACATTTGATTATATTATGTGTTCATTGAGAATTTTCATGCTGCCAATACTTTAGGCATGTTATGTCCCTCTAAATCAAAGTGAAACTTGTATATATGTATGGTAAATTACCTGTGTAACTAATTTTATCTTGATTTAGCTATAAAAAGACATACCTAACATATTTCTATGCAGACTTCTATTTTTTAATGTAGTGTACAGCTCTCCAGTATTTTCTTTCCAAATAACGGTGAAGGGAGGAGTTGAGTGAGTTGATCGTGAGTGATTAATACATTTCATTGAACCTTATGAAGGCCCCGATCCTGCCCATGCACTCATGATTAACGAAACATTCAGCTGTTTCTGCTGAGGTCATGGGCACTTTTAGGCTCATAGTGAAGTGCACAGGCAGCTATTTGCAGGATCAGGGCCAAAGTAGAGTAACACTTGGAGGTTAACTTTTGTAGAGGATCAAATATGGTGAACCTCTACAATATCTAATGCATCAAACACATGCATTTGTGAGGAAATATGTTTTTGGCTCAAATATCTACTCTTCTGTCAAGCAGCACTTCGCTATTGATTTCATTGTGTTTTAGCCATAGTGTTCAGTTAGCTTCTTGAGAAAGGACAGTTGCTGTTTTGTCCACGCTCCCACAAAAATGCCTTCCATAACCCACTCTAAAGCCCTTACAAGGAGGGTGAGATTATTCAGAGAAATGAGTGAAAGAATATACTTTCAAAATTTCCATGAAAACAATACTTTTTATGTACTTCCACATATTCAGGACTATTTATATAACTCCCCAAATCTACAGAATCTTTTAACAGTCCTAAATGTCAGCATTCTACTTGCTAAAAAACACTTATTGTTCCTAAAAATGTCCTAAACCACAATGAAATTAATAGGGAAGTGCTGCTGTTATATAAACATGTCAACCAACTTATTATTTAAGGAAGAAGAGGTGAGATCTGTTATGAAAAACTTGCTACTTAGATCTTTTGACCTTTGAAATATTTTCCCATCACCACTCTGAACTCTGTTTTTTAACTGGTGAAACATTGTCATTGTGTAGAGTACAATATTTTCCCTAGGAGAAAACCGAGTCTCTTATTAGGAGCAGCAAATCACTCCAGTGGTCCTCTTACTTGAATTTGAAAATTTATCCTAGATCACCTTCTGTCCTTCCTACCAGGTTTTTAGGCCAGCTCTAGGACAGCATATACATAACTAGGTACTTTGTGGTATAATGCTGGTGTCCCTGAAATGAAAAAGACTATAGAAATAGCATGTAGTCTTGTAATTTCATAAATACACAATAAAAATATTGAAAGAGATATATTCGCATATGGAAATATCTGTTTATCTGAAAGGGATATTGCTATCAGTTTTTTGTGATAGTTGAAATAGATTGTGCCTTTTGGACATGTTATCATTTATAATAAATTAGTGCCATTGAAAAGAAGAAAAAAAATATGGTGTATCTGTCAGGGCAGTGACAATGTTTCCTCTTAAGTCTCCTTAGTTTTAGATAAGGCAAAACTGATTTTAAAAAGGTTATGCAGTGTGTACAGACCTACTGAAAGAGAAGTTACTGTGATAAATATGATCCCATCTTATTTTCAGTATATGCTTTACCATCTCTATTTCTTGTTTTCATCTGCAAATTATTTCCAGGAATGAACTGACTAATTTTGACTTCATTTTTTTAAAAAATAACCTTATAAAAAAGAAACAATAAGTTGAGAACTCTTACTAGCCCACTGAGTCACAAACAAGTATATGGCATATGCTAGGATGTGCCATAATGCTTGCCGTTTTCAGCTACACTTCAAGACATTGTTTCTTTAAGTAGGTAAAAAATGACAGCAAGTATGTTGGACAACAGTTTTCCCATTATATTCTGTGAGTACATTCATTGTATATTATTAGTCCTTAATTGTAAAGATGAAATAATATAACCATTTATCTTGGTAAGCCCATTATTTATAATCTCTGCATTAGAAAACTGCATGGATCTGCTTGGATGTTTTTTTCTACATGTAGTATTCACATTTTTGACATAAGGGATGAGAAAAAACTTTTCAGGTTAAATCTATTGCTAACCTAATCTACTCTTTGTAGGCAAACTGTATCTCAGTGGGGTAAAAAAAGTCTTCTCCCCCTCACCCTTGCCTCTCCGCCCCCCCAAAATTCAGTTCTTCATTTGTTTTGTTCACCACGCTGCATTAACACAGTTTTCCCTTGTGTGCATCTGCCAGTGTACAATTTAGCCACAGGCATCTGTAGACCTTGTGGTGATCAGTATTGCAGGCAAAAGCCATATGTGTTTAAATAAAAAAAAAATCTCTTTATTTCATTTGCTGTTTTAACTGGATGGATAACTTCTGTGCCTCAAGACAGAGGAAGAGAAAATACAGAAATAATTAATTGCCTCTATTCTTGAGGCAGTTTCATTTTCCCTCTCCAATATGGAATGCTTGTCAGCTTCCCTGATAAATGACTGCATGTATTTGCATAGATTTTACATTAACACAAAAATTAGTTTTATTTGTGAAAAACTATTTTACATAATAATGCAGAATCTAGCATTATGGATTATGTTTCCAAATTTGAGAGACTGTGGAGAAATGAGGGGTTTTTCTTGTTTGGTTTTTAAAATTCTCTTTGATTTGTGTTGGTTGGTTGTTTCTATGGTTTGGGTTTTTTTTTTTTTTTTTTTCATGTCAAGGCATATTCATTTCTAGCTTTGTATTTTGTTTTTGTAAAAACAACCAAATCAGGGCCTCTTAATGTTTACAAACCATTTATTCGGTCTTCCATAGATTGGGTAATTGATGGTGGTATGAAAACAACTTCTTTCCTAAACCTCTACATATTCCACATATTAAATACATTCTTAATTTAAGAATACATTTGCAAAATCTCATGAAGCTGTATTGAAAAAAAGTTGCATCAAACTTAGCTTTTAGATACACTATTAGAATATACTTTAAATTTCTAAAACTGCTATTAAAATAGTGCTCCATCAGGTATTCTTTCAAAGCATTAATGTACTGCATTAGTGTATATGCCAGTGTAGGACTATTTTTTTCCTTATATCTAATAACCTGTCTGTTTTAAGCAATTAGGCACTCCTACATTGGAGTGACAGTACTATACCTCTAGTTAAAAACTGTTTTATTCACGATTTGTCATGTTCATAAATAAAATTTACGAATCAATCAGTCTGAAATATCTTTGAGGGAAAATATACTGCCCTAATTTTGAACCAATTGTACTTATTTTCAAGTGACACAAATTGGATGTTTGTTCATGTAATAAACACGATGTCTTGTTGTCTAAAGACAATTGCTAATTGTATATCAGCTAGTTCTCCCGGCTGAAGAAAACACAGATAAATTCACTGCTGGTATTTCATGCTCTATAACAAGAAGAAAATATTACTCCTTATGAAGCATACTATACTTGAAGGCAACTTAAGGTAAAAGCGTGCCTTTGCCACTTCTTAAATCTGGGACACCCTAGGTGCCAGCTGTCACTGCTCAGCTAATGATGACAAATGCCCCTCTCTATGCAGATTGCAGAGCTTGCAGGCTGCTATGAAAGGCAGTCAGATTACCTTTCTTCAGATAGTAACTTAACCTTTTAAACTCAAGTGTCAGAATGAAATTATTAGCTGGGATAGTTTCAATATCTGTTTCTTAAAAAAGGAAAAAAAAAAAAAACGAGAAGAAAGGAAGGCAGTGAGTTCAAATAATACCATAGCAGCTCATATTCACAAATAGTTTTTGCTTCTCTGATGTTTTAAAAATAGGAAATTGCTGCCACTGTGCCTGTGAGCACTCTGTGGAGTTTGCTGGCATTAAATGCTGACCTCTTAGTTGCACTGTACAGAAATGGGGCCAAGTGGGACAAATTCTGTCCTTGCTTACATCCGTGCAGTGTTGCTGATGTACAGATCTGACAGATCACAGGTTAACGGATGTTATTTGTAATAGACCCTAATTGATCTTACATATTTTGGATATACTTAGCTCTCTCCATGACAGTTCATGTTACTACTCTATGAAACTGAGCTACATTTCACATTATCAAAATAACTGGGTATTTATTTTGTGGGTAAAAGTAGTTTCACAGAACTCAGTGTCACATGGTTAATATTATTATTACTAATTTAAATATTCTCAAATTTTCATTCATGAAGCCTAGCCATGATGATGGTTAATTTAAATATATTCTGCAGTCAGAGTTTTGGAGTTACTTTCTGTGTTTTCTTGGAAGTAGCTAACAGATGTGAAGATTAAATATTTCCTTAACAGCATGTCATAAATGTAACAAGGTATAAGAACTGGATATGCCACCTAAAGTGTAGGGTACTTTTTGAGTGTGTGTACATATATCTGTCTGTATTTTTCTGGGAGTCTATTTCTATGCATTTATACACTTGAATATGAAAGTAAATAGACACATAGGCATTCATATTAGTATGTGTACACATATATATATATATGTGTGTACACATATATACACGTAGCCTATATATGTAACATTCAAAAAATATATTCAAACAATATATTTCCATATTTGTATTAAAGTACTGACATGAGTATTTTTATATTTGCCATTTAATCTGTCTGTACGATGAGCTGTGTATGAGTATCATTTTTCCTTTGCGTTGAAGCATACTTTTATTACAGGAAACAAGTACTTACACCAGTATTTTTCATTAACAAATCTCCACAGCAGTGGGCATTAATAGAAAACTACAGAAAAGATGTGGAAAGGCAGTTAATGAGATGACCAGGAACTATGGTATATGCATGCAAAGAAGTAAATAATGAGAAGAGGAGGAAAAAAATTGTTCATTTGGTATGAGTTTGGAATGTCCCAAACAAAAAATAATTATTATGATTGTCAGAAAGTACAGGAGAAGAGAAAAACATGCAAGTTTACAGAGAAAGCTAAGATGAGATCAATGTTGTAATAATTTTAATGTAGTAGTAGTTCTGTAGTATTCACTAAAGAAAAGGTAATCTGATCGATGTACAGAATGTTAATTAATATTCTTTTCTCCAGAAAATAATAGATCCGATTGCTAAGATGTGCGTTCTCAAAGATCTTCAGTCAGTACTTACCTCTTTTGATAATATGATTTATAAAAGCAAGATGCTGGTTAATGTTACATTAGAAATGTTTCCAGTTAAAGTTTGAGGAAGAGTGTTTGTTTTTGCTTTTGCATAAGTATGTTAAATTTAACATCCTGTTTTGTTTTGTTTCGCTTTGGGTTTTTTTGCAAGTCATTAAGTTCAAAGTATTTAAAACTATACATTTTATTATTTTGAGCAAGTGTAGCACAATCTGGGAAATAAAAAAGACAAAGATCTAGTGTTTCATACTCAGCTTTCTCAGCTTGTTGGTTGAATAGGCATCAAATGAAGTCCAATGCCTATACAAAAGAAATGTTCCTTGTTTGGATTTGCCCCATCTGTGTCATCTGGTGGCTTATGCAATAGGAGGTGTTATCACATGAATCCAAATGCACAAGCCAGTTGTTTTATGGACTCTTTCTGTGCTTGGAGGAGTTTATAAGTTGCCCACTCTATTGTGTGTCACTCCCAGATGACACGTGTGCATTCTGCTGAGCATATTTTGGGGGTAATTATAACTAATGAAGCCTGGTACACAGCTTGTTCACAGAGTGATTTATTCTGCTTCTGTCTGATTCCTGAGAGTTCTGTAAAATGGTTATATTGTGCCCTCCACTTTGGACACGTATGGGAGCATGTGGTATTGAGTCCATCAGAGAAAATTTGCTATTCAGTGTACCACAGACTAATTACAAAGATACTGACTGAGTACATCTGTCTAAAAATATAGAGTTGTACTGAAAGTATAAATGGGACCTGTAACTTTAGGGATACTGACTAGAGGATGGCTCTTGTTTAGTCGTTTACTCTTCACAGACTTGCAGTAGCCCGCTTCGATATAGTGCTGTTAAATGTCTCAGAATTCCTCTGAGCCTCAAAAGTTAAGTTCCCTTCATACCTTTTAGCAAAGCACATTTTATTATGCAATTTGAGTTCTGATAGGTGGTGATATTTTGTGGATAGATAGATTTAAAAGCTGGGAAGAAAATACCTTGTAGCTTTGCAGGTTTCATAAAGCAACAACAACAACAAAATTCATTACTGAAGCCTGAGTTTCAACCTTTATTTAGCCTTAGATCTACCATTCTCACCCTAATTTATCTTGACTTACCAATCTCTCAGACAAATAAATGCACTGACATTAGTGGGACTTATCCATTATACAAGAAGGATTCATACATTTGTTAACCAGAATGATTTTAAAAATCTTTTTTCCAAGATACTAACATGCTTCTGAAGTTATAGAGTAATGGGGCACACAGAACCTTCAGGCTTTCTCACTTTATCTACCAGATTCACAGCTACCCAAGCAGACTGGATGTTTTTACAAGTGTCTTGGCATCAGTGTTCTGTAATAATAGTACTCAATTATATCTGTCTTCAGTTATATCAACTTCTCCCATCTTTACCCTTAACTTTGTATTCAGATTTGAAAGACTTTTGCATCTTATTTTTTTCAGTACTTAAACAAAAATTTCTTTCACAGAAAAAAAAAAAAAGAGGTTGAAAGTTATAGTACTACTTGTAGGAATGGGAGAAGGGATAAATACTTATTTTGGTACACATTTGGTACACGTTTTTATAAGGCTGGAAAATAACTTCTTAGAAAATACAGTTCACATCCTTCCTACTTACTGCATGAGTAGAAAAATAGTTGTACTGAGAATGAATTATTGTTTTAATTTCTTTTTGTGCAAACAACCTGGAGTGTGCTCAAGACGACATTTGCAGCATTGAGGGTGAGAGGATACCTCTAGCTCTCAGAATTGAATGGTATAAGATGACATTCCTTAGCTGGCATGTTGGGCAAGAGGATGTGGTCACCAGCAGGCTGAAGTTTACATTGTCCCAAGAGTGAAGTTTATAGTATTGATATAATTCTTCTAAATCAGTACTTTCACTGGGAAAGGAAACAAAATAGAATTTCAACCTATTTTTAGTCATGAAGAGGTAAGTGGTCTGCTAGTGCCTTCGTTTTTGCTCTTGAATTTGTGTGAAGCATTGTGTGGTTGCAGTGTTACATACCCACAATGATAACCATCAGAAGATGAGAGTGCTGTTTGTGTGTGATGAGTGTGAATATACTTGTGCGGAAAAGCATACAGTTTGAAAACTGGATGGTTTGCTGAGAACAATTGTATCATAAGGTAGCAGTTACACTTCAGTTGTTTTACAAATCAGTTGCTTTTGGGGCTTTATGCTTTATTTGGGATTTCCTCCATAGTTAAAAGTACCGAGGACAATTTTTACATGATGATTTATAGTGATACAAAATCTGACCTGCGTTTGAGTTCACTGATGATAAAATTGGGATAGGTTTTGACTTTTGGGATGAAATATGTAATATCTGCTTATCATGCCAGATATTACTAGAGACTTGCTAAATTGACGACACATACTTAAAGTTGAAAACCTTAGGTAGGATACGTGTCACAGATGAAAACAATGATTTTGCATGCTTTGCAAAGTTATTTTTAGATGTTTTTTTGTTTGTTCTGTGTTAAAGGACTGTGACAAACTACAAGAAATTACTACTGTTAGAAAATACCTGAAAATGAGTAGTTGTTTTATTGTAGAAAGATTGTCACAAATTTGAAGAACGGATACCTGCAATTATGGGTTTGTGCTATTAAAATACTGTAGTTGTCAGGTGAAGTGTTGGTTGCTGACTAATCTTCTCATGTTTAGTCAGAGTAGATCTAGTCTATATAATTTTAAACATTTAATAAAATATTTAAGACTAATGGTCCAAACCAAGCACTAGCTAAAACGATGACACTGATTACATAAGATGTAGTTGAGTCAGTGAAGCTTACATGTCATTCACTCTTTTGCACTGACCAAACTTTTGATGCATGAAGTCATGTCTTAGTTGGCCTCTGAAAGAGTTTATATCAGAGTAGAGTGTGGCCCTCTGAAAGCTGGGAATCACAGCTGTAGTTCCGTCTCTGGTGCTACTTTCCTTTCTTCCGTAAGCTGCATTCATTTTATTTCCATTGCTTTGCTACTTTACATGAATTTTTTGACGGGAATTTCTATTTAAATTGCCTTGAGTTTAGAAACATCTTCATCCTATGCCATACAAGTGCTGGTGAATGTGATATGCTTATCAGACATAGGCAGATGAAAATAGTTTTAATAGTTTTTCATTTGGGTATTTAGGAAATAGTAGTAAAATAGCACTCATTAGTACCTAAAATAATGACTGTTTGGAAGAAATTTGAAACAAGAAGCTAAGTTGATTTTTGAGCCATAAATTCTTACATTGTTAACCTCACTAGTGTTAGCAGCAGACTTTCCTTTCTGATGGTAAGCCATTACCTTCCCATTACCTGGTAGTCTCCAAGATTTGCGGGGCCTGGCTGCCTAGTTGGACTGTCTGTTTTCTAGAAATTCTGAAAAAGTGCTGAGAGAAGAATGTTTGCCATATTCCATATGTGCTGATCAGTCACACAGTGGACATGTCGGACTGCTTGTAAAGCAAACACTGGCATACTTGAGTTTAGTTAATGCGTAAGGAATTTGAACTCCAACCTCACACTGACCGTATGGTGCTATATGTGTTGTGCAGTCAAAATCATAATGATCCCATTAAAACCTCAATTTTTATATCAATTTAGTGAAGTTTATACAGCTTTGTGGATTAGAAGAAATACAAACAAGGAAAAGTAAAAAATATGCTCTTCTTGGGTTAGAAAAAAAAGTGACTAGATGGAATGAAGATCAGGGCAAAGATATCAAAGAGAATGAATTTGAAATAGAAGACATGAAAATTCTCAGGCAAAATTAATTTGAAAATTAGTAGAATTTGTTTCATTGAAGGGACCAAACTTAAAAAAAAAAGACAATATAAAAATCCAAAGGTGGAAATCAGAGGACAGATTAGGAAGGAAGAAGTAGTTCTTTGCTTAAAGAAGCTTGAAATAAGGTGAAAATGTGGGGTTTTCTTCATGTGATGATAAATACTATATTAATCAGAAATCCCAACTTTAAAGAGTATCTACTAGTGCACCTAAGCACAGTTGGCCCATGTGATGCCTTTGATCATCAGTGGGTATACTGTAAATTGTCAACATTCCCAAGAATTACTCTTGGCTGTTCTTGAACTGAACCAGCCTCAATGTAGTTCCTGCTTTTGTGGGCAGAAATCATTGCTTTGTGGAAGGAAATAACACAGTTTTTTAAGAGCTGCTCTCCAGAACCCCAGACAGTGACAACAGCAGTCTCTTCATCATCCTTCACTGATCTTAAAGGTTAACCTGTCCAGAAGCTTATGAAATCTATACAGTAAAGGAAATCTATTATGGGAAACAGGATACATTTGAGAAGAGGAAGACAATAGGAAATTCAGAAGTTGTG